>NW_025747770.1:0-46791 GCF_021184085.1 Oncorhynchus gorbuscha
CTCTCTCTCTTCCTCCCTATCTATCTGCTTCCCTCTCTCTCTCTTCCTCCACATCTATCTGCTTCTCTCTCTCTCTCCTCCATATCTATCTGCTTCTCTCTCTCTCTCTCTCCTCCATCTATCTATCTGCTCTCTCTCTCTCCCTCCTCTTCTCTCTCTCTCTCTCTCTCTCTCTTCTCTATCTCTCTCTCTCTCTCTCTCTCTCTCTCTCTCTCTCTCTCTCTCTCTCTCTCTCTCTCTCTCTCTCTCTCTCTCTCTTCCTCCATATCTATCTGCTTCCCTCTCTCTCTCTCTTCCTCCACATCTATCTGCTTCTCTCTCTCTCTCTTCCTCCCTATCTATCTGCTTCCCTCTCTCTCTCTCTTCCTCCCTATCTATCTGCTTCCCTCTCTCTCTCTCTTCTCTTCTATCTCCCTATCTCTCTGCTTCTCCACATCTCTCTCTCTCTCTCTCCTCTCTCTGCTTCTCTCTCTCTCTCTCCCTCTCTCTCTCTCTCTCTCTCTCTCCATCTCTCTCTCTCTCTCTCTCTCTCCCTCTCTCTCTCTCTCTCTCTCTCTCTCTCTCTCTCTCCATATCTATCTGCTTCTCTCTCTCTCCCTTCTATCTCCTCTATCTATCTGCTTCTCTCTCTCTCTCTCTCTCTTCCTCCATATCTATCTGCTTCCTTCTCTCTCTCTCTCTCTTCCTCCACATCTATCTGCTTCTCTCTCTCTCTCTTCCTCCCTATCTATCTGCTTCTCTCTCTCTTCCTCCCTATCTATCTGCTTCCCTCTCTCTCGCTCTTCCTCCCTATCTATCTGCTTCCCTCTCTCTCTCTCTCTCTCTCTCTCTTCCTCCCTCTCTCTCTTGCTCTCTCTCTCTCTCCTCTCTCTATTCCTCCCTCCCCTCTCTGTCTCGCTCTCTCTCTTTCCCTCCTCTTTTCCTCCCTCTTCTCCCTCTCTGCTCTCGCTCTTCCTCCCTATCTATCTGCTTCTCTCTCTCTCTTTCTCCCTATCTATCTGCTTCCCTCTCTCTCTCTCTTCCTCCCTATCTATCTGCTTCCCTCTCTCTCGCTCTTCCTCCCTATCTATCTGCTTCCCTCTCTCTCTTCCTCCCTCTCTGTCTCACGCTCTCTCTCTCTCTCTCTCTCTCTCTCTCTCTCTCTCTCTCTCTCTCTCTCTCTCTCTCCTCCCTCTCTCATCTCTCTTCCTCCCTCTCTGTCTCGCTCTCTCTCTTCTCTCTCCCTCTCTCTTTTCCTCCCTCTCTGTCTCGCTCTCTCTCTCTTCCTCCCTCTCTCTCTCTCTGCCTCATTTTCAATTCTTTCAATTCAATTTGCTTTATTGGCATGACGTAACAATGTACAATGCTCTCTCCCTCTCTTCCGATTTCATCTGTTCATCTCTCGTTTGTGTTATGATAGCTTGTCTTATCGTCGGCCCACATTTTTTTCTGTCAGTAGAGTTTGTTTGTAGTGTTTCTTCCTCACTGCCTCTACTTATCTCTCTCTCTTCTTTCTCTAACTGTCTCTCTTTCCCTCTCTCTTGTTTTCTCAGTCTGAAGAAGTGCCTTGTCAACAGGATGGCGGATCCTTCGATCCTAAGAGACCTCAAACTAAACAGGAGAAGTAGCTGTTTGCTACCCTCGTATGCAAATGGCTGTTGCTGGAGGTTAAATTAACATTTTTAATTAAAAAAATTAGCACCAAACAAACAAAGCAAAACACACTAACGATTAAGAAAATCTAAATAAACCTCTTCAATGAATATAACACATAGAGAGAGAGAGAGAGAGAGAGAGAGACAGAGACAGAGACAGAGACAGAGAGAGAGAGAGAGAGAGAGAGAGAGAGAGAGAGAGAGAGAGAGAGAGAGAGAGAGAGAGAGAGAGAGACAGAGACAGAGACAGAGACAGAGACAGAGACAGAGACAGAGACAGGGTTTTATGTAGGAAGAAGTTCAATCTTTTATCTGATCTGGAATCAATTGTGATTTATTATGAATTCGCCAGAGTTTATAGATACATAAACACAAATATACTGTATGGCTTCTGTCGTCTATTGGGTCGCAATTATGAACCAATATTTTCTAGACAAAGTTCCAGTTTTGAAAATGTGATTATTGTCCACAGTGAGGGAGAACTCCTAATAGATTACAATTTTAAACTGACTGACAACATCAAACAATTTGTTTTATATAATTCACTCAAAAACTTGGTTTGCTTGTCTTGAAAAATTACCCCCCCCCCGCCCCCCAAGTATCAAAAGGTTTTTTAAACAGCATTGTGAAGCTCCACTCAATATTCCCATCTGATTTTAAAGATATTAGATAAAGATATTAGAGCATTAGAGTGAAATCAAAGCAACCTCTCTTCCATGGAAATAAGGCCAGGAGGAAGCAGGACTGTATGGCGCTCTAACGCCCTCTAGTGGCGATATAAGGACATACACTAGCTGGATCAAACGTCGACCATTACCATTCAAAATGTCTGACTTTACTTGGGGAGAAATGTCCTAAAGACAACAGCTCTGTAATATTGTAAGATAAAATAAAATAAGAAAGGAAACTATTTAACAAAAAAATGATTTAATTTCAAAAAAACATTGCATAAAAAACATTTACTCTCAATTCTTCCGTTGGATATCTCATAATTCACAGAAAGGTGATGCAATCTGAGTAATGATGACTCTAATGCTACTGGGTGTTGTGGATAAAGGCACCGGTTCTCAATGTCTGTGTCACTAGACTGAATCAAAATAGGAACAAGGCATTGGTTTTGGGGCAAGGTGACAGTTGGTGCCAGTTGGACTTTAGTCGTCTCCTCCACACAGACTCAGCAGGACCTTCTGATAGTCTCCTTTAGTGTGCTCCTGATAGGGGACAGAAAATAAAGGAGTTGAGACCCTTTCGGTCCGCTAGGAGCTACAAGGAGGAAGGCAAGTTCAGTCAAGACCCTCAGTTTGTCATGAAACAAGACAGAGCAGGTTTAGAATTCTACGAGATGTTACACTGTGTTAGCTTGCCGTCACATCCCAATAAGAAACATAGTACTGTTGCAAGGCATGTCGGAGTTTGGGGATTGAGAGAGAGAGAGAGAGAGAGAGAGAGAGAGAGAGAGAGAGAGAGAGAGAGAGAGAGAGAGAGAGAGAGAGAGAGAGAGAGAGAGAGAGAAATGTGAGAGAGAGAGAGAGAGAGAGAGAGAGAGAGAGAGAGAGAGAGAGAGAGAGAGAGAGAGAGAGAGAGAGAGAGAGAGAGAGAGAGAGAGAGAAAAAATGTGAGAGAGAGAGAGAGAGAGAGAGAGAGAGAGAGAGAGAGAGAGAGAGAGAAAAAGTGAGAGAGAGAGAAAAAGAGAGAGAGAGAGAGAGAGAGAGAGAGAGAGAGAGAGAGAGAGAGAGAGAGAGAGAGAGAGAGAGAGAGAGAGAGAGAGAGAGACAGAAAATGCGAGAGAGAGACAGAGAGAGACAGAGAGAGACAGAGAGAGAGAGAGAGAGAGAGAGAGAGAGAGAGAGAGAGAAAATGCGAGAGAGAGAGAGAGAGAGAGAGAGAGAGAGAGAGAGAGAGAGAGAGAGAGAGAGAGAGAGAGAGAGAGAGAGAGAGAGAGAGAGAGAGAGAGAGAGAGAGACAGAGAGAGACAGAGAGAGAGAGAGAGAGAGAGAGAGAGAGAGAGAGAGAGAGAGAGAGAGAGAGAGAGACAGAGAGAGAGAGAGAGAGAGAGAGAGAGAGAGAGAGAGAGAGAGAGAGAGAGAGAGAGAGAGAGAGAATGGAAGAGAAACAGAAAAAAGAAGAGTCCTCACAGCGATGGTCTGGTACAAGGACTTCTGGTTCAGTTTCTTAAACTCTGTCCTGATCTTCATGAGGTCCACCTCACAGCGAGACACGACGATCCTGGTCACCACCTTCTCCTTGGCACTTTTACCCTGCAGGTGATGTCAACATCACATGGTGTTATTTATCAGGACAGGTAATTCATGTCCTTATAACCCTGCCGTTGCCATTGACTACCATTGTTTGTGTTTTCTCCTTCTCTCTGTCTCTGTGTTTATAGTTACAGTATCCAGGTAGCTTCCTTTCCAATGCTCTAGATGTCTCATTTAAATTAAAAAACCAATTTGGGGGGTGGGGGCGGCTCGATTTAATCCGTAACGCTGAAGTTCAGCGCCCTATGAAATAACAAAAGGTAGCATTCCCGAGTTCGTGGAATGACATTCACATGTCAAGCAGGCCATAGGAGCCCTGATCTCCGGCGATGCTGATTGGATAGAGTCCTTGGTGATGGTTTGTGTTTGTTGATGTTAGTACTGAAGAAAGCGTGGATGACGCAACCCCTCGTTTAATCAACTCATTAACGTCTGATACATAATTACTGTGGGATGTTTCTCCCACGAGATCAACTCATTAACGTCTGATACATAATTACTGTGGGATGTTTCTCCCACGAGATCAACTCATTAACGTCTGATACATAATTACTGTGGGATGTTTCTCCCACGAGATCAACTCATTAACGTCTGATACATAATTACTGTGGGATGTTTCTCCCACGAGATCAACTCATTAACGTCTGATACATAATTACTGTGGGATGTTTCTCCCACGAGATCAACTCATTAACGTCTGATACATAATTACTGTGGGATGTTTCTCCCACGAGATCAACTCATTAACGTCTGATACATAATTACTGTGGGATGTTTCTCCCACGAGATCAACTCATTAACGTCTGATACATAATTACTGTGGGATGTTTCTCCCACGAGATCAACTCATTAACGTCTGATACATAATTACTGTGGGATGTTTCTCCCACGAGATCAACTCATTAACGTCTGATACATAATTACTGTGGGATGTTTCTCCCACGAGATCAACTCATTAACGTCTGATACATAATTACTGTGGGATGTTTCTCCCACGAGATCAACTCATTAACGTCTGATACATAATTACTGTGGGATGTTTCTCCCACGAGATCAACTCATTAACGTCTGATACATAATTACTGTGGGATGTTTCTCCCACGAGATCAACTCATTAACGTCTGATACATAATTACTGTGGGATGTTTCTCCCACGAGATCAACTCATTAACGTCTGATACATAATTACTGTGGGATGTTTCTCCCACGAGATCAACTCATTAACGTCTGATACATAATTACTGTGGGATGTTTCTCCCACGAGATCAACTCATTAACGTCTGATACATAATTACTGTGGGATGTTTCTCCCACGAGATCAACTCATTAACGTCTGATACATAATTACTGTGGGATGTTTCTCCCACGAGATCAACTCATTAACGTCTGATACATAATTACTGTGGGATGTTTCTCCCACGAGATCAACTCATTAACGTCTGATACATAATTACTGTGGGATGTTTCTCCCACGAGATCAACTCATTAACGTCTGATACATAATTACTGTGGGATGTTTCTCCCACGAGATCAACTCATTAACGTCTGATACATAATTACTGTGGGATGTTTCTCCCACGAGATCAACTCATTAACGTCTGATACATAATTACTGTGGGATGTTTCTCCCACGAGATCAACTCATTAACGTCTGATACATAATTACTGTGGGATGTTTCTCCCACGAGATCAACTCATTAACGTCTGATACATAATTACTGTGGGATGTTTCTCCCACGAGATCAACTCATTAACGTCTGATACATAATTACTGTGGGATGTTTCTCCCACGAGATCAACTCATTAACGTCTGATACATAATTACTGTGGGATGTTTCTCCCACGAGATCACGAGATCAACTCATTAACGTCTGATACATAATTACTGTGGGATGTTTCTCCCACGAGATCAACTCATTAACGTCTGATACATAATTACTGTGGGAT
The DNA here is from genome assembly GCF_021184085.1 of Oncorhynchus gorbuscha. NCBI lineage: Eukaryota > Metazoa > Chordata > Actinopteri > Salmoniformes > Salmonidae > Oncorhynchus > Oncorhynchus gorbuscha. The sequence goes on from NW_025747770.1 coordinate 5,840, forward strand.
GTTTCTCCCACGAGATCAACTCATTAACGTCTGATACATAATTACTGTGGGATGTTTCTCCCACGAGATCAACTCATTAACGTCTGATACATAATTACTGTGGGATGTTTCTCCCACGAGATCAACTCATTAACGTCTGATACATAATTACTGTGGGATGTTTCTCCCACGAGATCAACTCATTAACGTCTGATACATAATTACTGTGGGATGTTTCTCCCACGAGATCAACTCATTAACGTCTGATACATAATTACTGTGGGATGTTTCTCCCACGAGATCAACTCATTAACGTCTGATACATAATTACTGTGGGATGTTTCTCCCACGAGATCAACTCATTAACGTCTGATACATAATTACTGTGGGATGTTTCTCCCACGAGATCAACTCATTAACGTCTGATACATAATTACTGTGGGATGTTTCTCCCACGAGATCAACTCATTAACGTCTGATACATAATTACTGTGGGATGTTTCTCCCACGAGATCAACTCATTAACGTCTGATACATAATTACTGTGGGATGTTTCTCCCCACGAGATCAACTCATTAACGTCTGATACATAATTACTGTGGGATGTTTCTCCCACGAGATCAACTCATTAACGTCTGATACATAATTACTGTGGGATGTTTCTCCCACGAGATCAACTCATTAACGTCTGATACATAATTACTGTGGGATGTTTCTCCCACGAGATCAACTCATTAACGTCTGATACATAATTACTGTGGGATGTTTCTCCCACGAGATCAACTCATTAACGTCTGATACATAATTACTGTGGGATGTTTCTCCCACGAGATCAACTCATTAACGTCTGATACATAATTACTGTGGGATGTTTCTCCCACGAGATCAACTCATTAACGTCTGATACATAATTACTGTGGGATGTTTCTCCCACGAGATCAACTCATTAACGTCTGATACATAATTACTGTGGGATGTTTCTCCCACGAGATCAACTCATTAACGTCTGATACATAATTACTGTGGGATGTTTCTCCCACGAGATCAACTCATTAACGTCTGATACATAATTACTGTGGGATGTTTCTCCCACGAGATCAACTCATTAACGTCTGATACATAATTACTGTGGGATGTTTCTCCCACGAGATCAACTCATTAACGTCTGATACATAATTACTGTGGGATGTTTCTCCCACGAGATCAACTCATTAACGTCTGATACATAATTACTGTGGGATGTTTCTCCCACGAGATCAACTCATTAACGTCTGATACATAATTACTGTGGGATGTTTCTCCCACGAGATCAACTCATTAACGTCTGATACATAATTACTGTGGATGTTTCTCCCACGAGATCAACTCATTAACGTCTGATACATAATTACTGTGGGATGTTTCTCCCACGAACTCTCCCACGAGATCAACTCTTAACGTCTGATACATAATTACTGTGGGATGTTTCTCCCACGAGATCAACTCATTAACGTCTGATACATAATTACTGTGGGATGTTTCTCCCACGAGATCAACTCATTAACGTCTGATACATAATTACTGTGGGATGTTTCTCCCACGAGATCAACTCATTAACGTCTGATACATAATTACTGTGGGATGTTTCTCCCACGAGATCAACTCATTAACGTCTGATACATAATTACTGTGGGATGTTTCTCCCACGAGATCAACTCATTAACGTCTGATACATAATTACTGTGGGATGTTTCTCCCACGAGATCAACTCATTAACGTCTGATACATAATTACTGTGGGATGTTTCTCCCACGAGATCAACTCATTAACGTCTGATACATAATTACTGTGGGATGTTTCTCCCACGAGATCAACTCATTAACGTCTGATACATAATTACTGTGGGATGTTTCTCCCACGAGATCAACTCATTAACGTCTGATACATAATTACTGTGGGATGTTTCTCCCACGAGATCAACTCATTAACGTCTGATACATAATTACTGTGGGATGTTTCTCCCAACTCAGATCAACTCATTAACGTCTGATACATAATTACTGTGGGATGTTTCTCCCACGAGATCAACTCATTAACGTCTGATACATAATTACTGTGGGATGTTTCTCCCACGAGATCAACTCATTAACGTCTGATACATAATTACTGTGGGATGTTTCTCCCACGAGATCAACTCATTAACGTCTGATACATAATTACTGTGGGATGTTTCTCCCACGAGATCAACTCATTAACGTCTGATACATAATTACTGTGGGATGTTTCTCCCACGAGATCAACTTTAATTCATAATTCAAATCTTCTAAAAGGGGGTTGCGGTTGAAGGGAGTTGAAAGGGGTTGAATAGGGTTGAGGTTGAAAAGGAATTGAAGGGGTTGAATGGGGGTTTAAGGGGGGTTTAATGGTGTTGAGGTTGAAAAGGAATTGAAGGGGTTGAAGGGGTTGAAAGGGTTTGGGGTTGAAGGGTGTTGAAAGGAGTTGAAGGGAGTTGAAAGGGGTTGAAGGGGGTTGAAGGGGTTGAAAGGGTTTGGGGTTGAAGGGTGTTGAAAGGAGTTGAAGGGAGTTGAAAAGGAATTGAAGGGGGTTGAAGGGAGTTGAAAGGGTTGAATAGGGTTGAGGTTGAAAAGGAATTGAAGGGGGTTGAATGGGGGTTTAAGGGGGTTTAATGGTGTTGAGGTTGAAAAGGAATTGAAGGGGGTTGAAGGGGGTTGAAAGGGTTTGGGGTTGAAGGGTGTTGAAAGGAGTTGAAGGGAGTTGAAAGGGGGTTGAAGGGGGTTGAGGGGGGTTGAAGGGTGTTGAAAGGGGGTTGAAGGGGGTTGAAAGGGTTTGGGGTTGAAGGGTGTTGAAAGGGGTTGAAGGGAGTTGAAGGGGTTGAAGGGCGTTGAAGGGGTTTAAAAGGAGTTGAAGGGAGTTGAAGGGGATTGAAGGGTGTTGAAGGGGATGAAGGGGTGGAAATGGGTTGAAGGGTGTTGAAGGGTGTTGAAGGGGATTGAAAGGGGGTGGAAATGGGTTGAGGGGTGTTGAAGGGGCTTGAAGGGGGTGGAAATGGGTTAAAGGGTGTTGAAGGATATTGAATGGGGGTTGGGGTCGAAGGGGATGGAAGGGTGATGGGGTTGAAGGGGGGTTGAAGGGTGTTGGGGTTGAAGGGGGTTGAAGGGGGTTGAAGGGGGTCGAAGGGGGTCGAAGGGGATGGAAGGGTGATGGGGTTGAAGGGGGGTTGAAGGGTGTTGGGGTTGAAGGGGATTGAAGGGGCATGAAGTTGGTTGAAAGGGTTTGTAGCAAATGTACAAATAACAATGAGTTCATTCTTTGTTTCTCATGAGGACTTGTAGTTCATCATCGTACTCAGTCACACGACAAGAGGTTAACAGATAATTACCTTCATGGCTTCGCCCAGTCTGTTAGCAAAGTACTGTTGTTTGTTCTCAAAGCACTCCACTGCAAAAACAAAGCAGAGAAGAGAACAGATTGAAATCAACCTCAACTTTGTTTCTGATATCCTCTCTGGACCTGTCACTTCCTGTTGCTTTTTCTAAAGGGTTCCTGGTAAGGAGGCTGCCTGCAGTGTATAGGCACAGATCCACAGTTTGTTTCTTAAGGGCACGACATCCCTTGAAATCAAATGTTGTTTTCTTCAAACAAGTTGCAATTACTGTTAATAAGGAATGAATCGACCGAGGGCCCATCTGGTACAAATAGGAGGGAAGGAGAGGAGGCAAGGTGGAGAGGAGTAGAGAACCCCCCACCCCCTTCTTTCCTCTCACTGCCAATTGTAATACGGTTCATAGACAACATGATGGCAGAGAGAGACCAACAGAGAGAAAGGGAGAGAGACACAGAGTGCTTTGGCAATGTTAACACATGTTTCCCATGCCAATAAAGCCCTTGAATTGAATTGAATTGAATTGAATTGAGAAAGGGACAGAGACACAGAGAGAGGGAAAGGGAGAGAGACACAGAGAGAGAGAAAGGGACAGAGACACAGAGAGAGAAATGGAGAGAGACAGAGAGAAAGGGACAGAGACACAGAGAGAGGGAAAGGGAGAGAGATACAGAGAGAGAAAGGGAGAGAGAGAGAAAGGGAGAGAGACAGAGCGAGGGAAAGGGAGAGAGATACAGAGAGAGAAAGGGAGAGAGAGAGAGAAAGGGACAGAGACAGAGCGAGGGAAAGGGAGAGACAAAGACACACAGAGAAACATAGATACACAGAAGACACACAGAAAGCGAGAAAGGGAGAGAGAGAGACACAGAGAGAGAAAGGGAGAGAGACAGAGAGAGAAAGGGAGAGAGACAGAGACACACAGAGAAACATAGATACACAGGAGACACAGAGAGAGAGAGAAAGGGAGAGAGAGACACAGAGAGACACAGAGAGAGACAGAGAGAGAGAGAGAGACACAGAGAGAGAAAGGGAGAGAGAGAGACACAGAGAGAGACACAGAGAGAGAGAGAGACACAGAGAGAGACACAGAGAGAGACACAGAGAGAGAGAGAGACACCGAGAGAGACACAGAGAGAGAGAGAGACACAGAGAGAGACACAGAGAGAGAGAGACACAGAGAGAGACACAGAGAGAGACACAGAGAGAGAGAGACACAGAGAGAGACACAGAGAGAGAGAGACACACAGAGAGAGACACAGAGAGAGAGAGACACAGAGAGAGACACAGAGAGAGACACAGAGAGAGAGAGAGACACAGAGAGAGACACAGAGAGAGAGAGAGACACAGAGAGAGACACAGAGAGAGAGAGACACAGAGAGAGACACAGAGAGAGACACAGAGAGAGAGAGAGACACAGAGAGAGACAGAGAGAGAGAGAGACACAGAGAGAGACACAGAGAGAGAGAGACAGAGAGAGACACAGAGAGAGACACAGAGAGAGAGAGAGACACCGAGAGAGACACAGAGAGAGAGAGACACAGAGAGAGACACAGACAGAGAGAGACACAGAGAGAGAGACACACAGAGAGAGAGACAGAGAGAGAGAGACAGAGAGACACAGAGAGAGACACAGAGAGAGACACAGAGAGAGAGAGAGAGAGACACAGAGAGAGACACAGAGAGAGAGACACAGAGAGAGACACAGAGAGAGAGAGACACAGAGAGAGACACAGAGAGAGAGACACAGAGAGAGACACAGAGAGAGAGAGACACAGAGAGAGATAGAGTAACGCATAAACGGCGGAAGTGGAGTCTTGAGTGACACAGACATTCTGGAGACGGGAGCCTCGTACATTATCAATGGACAGGTAATGTTATGCAGAAGAGATTAAACGGATAGATCATTCTGGAACTAGTCAGAGAGGAATTGATGGGCTTTGTAGGAGTGTGTCAGAAACAATGGAGCTGTTTAGAAGTTAATGTAGAGGTAAGAGTATCTAATGTAGAGGTAAGAGGAGCTAGAGGAGCTAATGTAGAGGTAAGAGGAGCTAATGTAGTAGTAAGAGGAGCTAATGTAGTGGTAAGAGTATCTAGTGTAGAGGTAACAGTATCTAGTGTAGAGGTAAGAGGAGCTAATGTAGAGGTAAGAGTATCTAGTGTAGAGGTAAGAGGAGCTAGAGGAGCTAATGTAGAGGTAAGAGTATCTAATGTAGCAGTAAGAGGAGCTAGAGGAGCTAATGTAGAGGTAAGAGTATCTAATGTAGAGGTAAGAGGAGCTAGAGGAGCTAATGTAGTGGTAAGAGTCTCTAATGTAGAGGTAAGAGTATCTAATGTAGAGGTAAGAGGAGCAAGAGGAGCTAATGTAGTGGTAAGAGTATCTAATGTAGTGGTAAGAGTATCTAATGTAGTGATAAGAGTATCTAATGTAGAGGTAAGAGTATCTAATGTAGTGGTAAGAGTATCTAATGTAGAGGTAAGAGTATCTAATGTAGAGGTAAGAGGAGCAAGAGGAGCTAATGTAGTGGTAAGAGTATCTAATGTAGTGGTAAGAGTATCTAATGTAGTGGTAAGAGTATCTAATGTAGAGGTAAGAGTATCTAATGTAGAGGTAAGAGGAGCAAGAGGAGCTAATGTAGTGGTAAGAGTATCTAATGTAGAGGTAAGAGTATCTAATGTAGTGATAAGAGTATCTAATGTAGTGGTAAGAGTATCTAATGTAGTGGTAAGAGTATCTAATGTAGAGGTAAGAGTATCTAATGTAGTGGTAAGAGTCTCTAATGTAGAGGTAAGAGTATCTAATGTAGAGGTAAGAGGAGCAAGAGGAGCTAATGTAGTGGTAAGAGTATCTAATGTAGTGGTAAGAGTATCTAATGTAGTGATAAGAGTATCTAATGTAGTGGTAAGAGTATCTAATGTAGTGGTAAGAGTATCTAATGTAGAGGTAAGAGTATCTAATGTAGAGGTAAGAGGAGCAAGAGGAGCTAATGTAGTGGTAAGAGTATCTAATGTAGAGGTAAGAGTATCTAATGTAGTGATAAGAGTATCTAATGTAGTGGTAAGAGTATCTAATGTAGTGGTAAGAGTATCTAATGTAGAGGTAAGAGTATCTAATGTAGAGGTAAGAGTATCTAATGTAGAGGTAAGAGTATCTAATGTAGAGGTAAGAGTATCTAATGTAGAGGTAAGAGTATCTAATGTAGAGGTAAGAGTATCTAATGTAGAGGTAAGAGTATCTAATGTAGAGGTAAGAGTATCTAATGTAGTGGTAAGAGTATCTAATGTAGTGGTAAGAGTATCTAATGTAGAGGTAAGAGGAGCTAGAGGAGCAAATGTAGAGGTAAGAGTATCTAATTTATTGGTAAGAGTATCTAATGTAGTGGTAAGAGTATCTAATATAGAGGTAAGTATATCTAATGTAGAGGTAAGAGGCTCTAATTTAGTAGTAAGAGGAGCTAGAGGAGCTAATGTAGAGGTAAGAGTATCTAATGTAGAGGTAAGAGTATTTAATGTAATGGTAAGAGTATCTAATGTAGAGGTAAGTATATCTAATGTAGAGGTAAGAGGCTCTAATTTAGTAGTAAAAGGAGCTAGAGGAGCTAATGTAGAGGTAAGAGTATCTAATTTATTGGTAAGAGTATCTAATGCAGTGGTAAGAGTATCTAATATAGAGGTAAGTATATCTAATGTAGAGGTAAGAGGCTCTAATTTAGTAGTAAGACGAGCTAGAGGAGCTAATGTAGAGGTAAGAGTATCTAATGTAGTGGTAAGAGTATCTAATGTGGTGGTAAGAGTATCTAATGTAGTGGTAAGAGTACCTAATGTAGTGGTAAGAGGAGCTAATGTAGAGGTAAGAGTATCTAATGTAGTAGTAGGAGTATCTAATGTAGAGGTAAGAGGAGCTAGAGGAGCAAATGTAGAGGTAAGAGTATCTAATGTCGTGGTAAGAGTCTCTGATGTAGTGGTAAGAGTATCTAATGTAGAGATAAGAGTATCTAATGTATAGGTAAGAGGAGCTAATGTAGAGGTAAGAGGAGCTAGAGGAGCTAATGTAGTAGTAAGAGTATCTAATGTAGAGGTAAGAGTATGTAATGTAGTGGTAAGAGTCTCTAATGTAGTGGTAAGAGTCTCTAATGTAGAGGTAAGAGGAGCTAGAGGAGCTAATGTGGAGGTAAGAGTATCTAATGTAGAGGTAAGAGGAGCTAGAGGAGCTAATGTGGAGGTAAGAGTATCTAATGTAGAGGTAAGAGTATCTAATGTAGAGGTAAGACTATATAATGTAGAGGTAAGATTATCTAATGTAGTGGTAAGAGTATCTAATGTAGAGGTAAGAGGAGCTAGAGGAGCTAATGTGGAGGTAAGAGTATCTAATGTAGTGGTAAGAGTATCTAATGTAGTGGTAAGAGTATCTAATGTAGAGGTAAGAGGAGCTAGAGGAGCAAATGTAAAGGTAAGAGTATCTCATTTAGTAGTAAGAGTATCTAATGTAGTGGTAAGAGGAGCTAGAGGAGCTAATGTAGTGGTAAGAGTATCTAATGTAGTGGTAAGAGGAGCTAGAGGAGCTAATGTAGTGGTAAGAGTATCTAATGTAGTGGTAAGAGTATCTAATGTAGAGGTAAGAGTATCTAATGTAGTGGTAAGAGTATCTAATGTAGTGGTCAAAGTATCTAATGTAGTGGTAAGAGTATCTAATGTAGAGGTAAGAGTATCTAATGTAGAGGTAAGAGTATCTAATGTAGAGGTAAGAGTATCTAATGTAGTGGTAAGAGTATCTAATGTAGTGGTAAGAGTATCTAATGTAGAGGTAAGAGTATCTAATGTAGAGGTAAGAGTATCTAATGTAGAGGTAAGAGTATCTAATGTAGAGGTAAGAGTATCTAATGTAGAGGTAAGAGTATCTAATGTAGTGGTAAGAGTATCTAATGTAGTGGTAAGAGTATCTAATGTAGTGGTCAAAGTATCTAATGTAGTGGTAAGAGTATCTAATGTAGTGGTAAGAGTATCTAATGTAGTGGTAAGAGTATCTAATGTAGTGGTAAGAGTATCTAATGTAGAGGTAAGAGTATCTAATGTAGAGGTAAGAGTATCTAATGTAGTGGTAAGAGGAGATAGAGTATCTAATGTAGAGGTAAGAGTATCTAATGTAGTAGTGAAGAGGCGACTCCGGGATGTTGGCCTTCTAGGCAGAGTTGCAAAGAAAAATCTAAATCTCAAACTGGCCAATAGAAAGAAAAGATTAAGATGGGCAAAATAACACAGACACTGGACAGAGGAACTCTGCCTAGAAGGCCAGCATCCTGGAGTCACCTCTTCATGTTGAGACTAGTGTTTTGCGGGTACTGTTTAATGATGCAGCCAGTTAGAGGACTTGTGACTTGTCTGTTTCTCAAACGTGACACTCTAATGTACTTGTCCTCTTTCTCAGTTGTGCACCGGGGCCTCCCACTCCTCTTTCTATTCTGGTTAGAGCCAGTTTGAGCTGCTCTATGAAGGGAGTAGTACACAGCGTTGTACGAGATTTTCAGTTTCTTGGCAATTTCTCAATGGAATAGCCGTAATTTCTCAGAACAAGAATAGACTGACGAGTTTGAGATGAAAGTTCTTTGTTTCTGGCCATTTGAGCCTGTAATCGAACCCACAAATGCTGATGCTACAGATACTCAACTAGTCTAAAGAAGGACCGTTTCATTGCTTCTTTAGTCAGGTCAACAGTTTTCAGCTGTTCTAACATAATTGCGAAAGGGGTTTCTAATGATAAATTAGCCTTTTAAATGATAAACTTGGATTAGCTAACACAATGTGCCATTGGAATGATGATAATGATAATGGGACTCTGATAATGGGGCCTCTGATAATGGGCCTCTGATAATGGGCCTCTGATAATGGGCCTCTGATAATGGGCCTCTGTACGCCTATATAGATATTCCATTAAAAGTAAATCTGCCGTTTCCAGCTACAATCGTAATTTACATCATTAACAATTTCTACACTGTATTTCTGATCAATGTGATGTTATTTTAATGGACTTTTTTTTCAAAAACAAGGAGATTTCTAAGTGACCCCAAACTTTTAAACGGAAGTGTATATATATATATATATATTATAGAATGTAGGTATATGATACAGATGTATATATTATAGAATGTAGGTATATGATATAGATGTATATATTATAGAATACATGTTATAAGTTATAGATGTATATATGATAGAATGTAGGTATATGATATAGATGTATATATTATAGAATGTAGGTATATGATATAGATGTATATATTATAGAATGTAGGTATATGATATAGATGTATATATTATAGAATGTAGGAGTATGATATAGATGTATATATTCTAGAATACAGGGTTATATGATATAGATGTATATATTATAGAATGTAGGTATATGCCACAGATGTATATATTATAGAATGTAGATATATGATACAGATGTATATATTATAGAATGTAGATATATGATATGTAGAATGTTACCCAGTGTCAGGAAGGACTTCTCCAGGTCTCCCTTCACCTCCTTCCTGATACTCTCCTGCATGTCGTATGGACTGTAGCTCTTGTACCTGTCAAACACTGGAACAGACACAGCCAACATTTGGTCATCTTTCTGAAGAGTCACCGGGTTGATAGAAAACATCTACAATGTCTGGTTGTCGCCCATCTTGACTTTGAGTTTGAGTATTTTGTCCAAACGATCCTGTGTGCATGAAGAGGTCCCTCGTTACAGAGTCGGTACCTTTCTGTAGGTGGGGGACACTTCTCTCTGACATGATGGTGATCCATGTAGCCACGTCAGTCCCTTTCCTCTTCACTCCAGCCTCATACAGAGCCTACAGAGACAGGAGAGGACCATCAACAAGAGACAGAGCTGTCTACTACCCCTAAGTAATCTACAGAGACACAGCTGTCTACTACCCCTAAGTAATCTACAGAGACACAGCTGTCTACTACCCCTAAGTAATCTACAGAGACACAGCTGTCTACTACCCCTAAGTAATCTACAGAGACACAGCTGTCTACTACCCCTAAGTAATCTACAGAGACACAGCTGTCTACTACCCCTAAGTAATCTACAGAGACACAGCTGTCTACTACCCCTAAGTAATCTACAGAGACAGGAGAGGACCATCAACAAGAGACACAGCTGTCTACTACCCCTAAGTAATCTACAGAGACACAGCTGTCTACGACCCCTAAGTAATCTACAGAGACACAGCTGTCTACTACCCCTAAGTAATCTACAGAGACACAGCTGTCTACGACCCCTAAGTAATCTACAGAGACACAGCTGTCTACTACCCCTAAGTAATCTACAGAGACACAGCTGTCTACGACCCCTAAGTAATCTACAGAGACACAGCTGTCTACTACCCCTAAGTAATCTACAGAGACACAGCTGTCTACTACCCCTAAGTAATCTACAGAGACACAGCTGTCTACTACCCCTAAGTAATCTACAGAGACACAGCTGTCTACTACCCCTAAGTAATCTACAGAGACACAGCTGTCTACTACCCCTAAGTAATCTACAGAGACACAGCTGTCTACGACCCCTAAGTAATCTACAGAGACACAGCTGTCTACGACCACTAAGTAATCTACAGAGACAGGAGAGGACCATCAACAAGAGACACAGCTGTCTACTACCCCTAAGTAATCTACAGAGACACAGCTGTCTACTACCCCTAAGTAATCTACAGAGACACAGCTGTCTACTACCCCTAAGTAATCTACAGAGACACAGCTGTCTACTACCCCTAAGTAATCTACAGAGACACAGCTGTCTACTACCCCTAAGTAATCTACAGAGACAGGAGAGGACCATCAACAAGAGACACAGCTGTCTACTACCCCTAAGTAATCTACAGAGACACAGCTGTCTACTACCCCTAAGTAATCTACAGAGACACAGCTGTCTACTACCCCTAAGTAATCTACAGAGACACAGCTGTCTACTACCCCTAAGTAATCTACAGAGACACAGCTGTCTACTACCCCTAAGTAATCTACAGAGACACAGCTGTCTACTACCCCTAAGTAATCTACAGAGACACAGCTGTCTACTACCCCTAAGTAATCTACAGAGACACAGCTGTCTACTACCCCTAAGTAATCTACAGAGACACAGCTGTCTACTACCCCTAAGTAATCTACAGAGACAGGAGAGGACCATCAACAAGAGACACAGCTGTCTACTACCCCTAAGTAATCTACAGAGACACAGCTGTCTACTACCCCTAAGTAATCTACAGAGACACAGCTGTCTACTACCCCTAAGTAATCTACAGAGACACAGCTGTCTACTACCCCTAAGTAATCTACAGAGACACAGCTGTCTACTACCCCTAAGTAATCTACAGAGACACAGCTGTCTACTACCCCTAAGTAATCTACAGAGACACAGCTGTCTACGACCCCTAAGTAATCTACAGAGACACAGCTTTCTACTACCCCTAAGTAATCTACAGAGACACAGCTGTCTACTACCCCTAAGTAATCTACAGAGACACAGCTGTCTACTACCCCTAAGTAATCTACAGAGACACAGCTGTCTACTACCCCTAAGTAATCTACAGAGACACAGCTGTCTACTACCCCTAAGTAATCTACAGAGACACAGCTGTCTACTACCCCTAAGTAATCTACAGAGACACAGCTGTCTACTACCCCTAAGTAATCTACAGAGACACAGCTGTCTACTACCCCTAAGTAATCTACAATGCTTTAGTGTTTGGGTCTGGTAGGGTGTTTTACTGTCTGTATCAATGCTTTAGTGATTGGTTCTGGTAGGGTGTTTTACTGTCTGTATCAATGCTTTAGTGAATGGTTCTGGTAGGGTGTTTTACTGTCTGTATCAATGCTTTAGTGAGTGGTTCTGGTAGGGTGTTTTACTGTCTGTATCAATGCTTTAGTGAGTGGTTCTGGTAGGGTGTTTTACTGTCTGTATCAATGCTTTAGTGATTGGTTCTGGTACAGTGTTTTACTGTCTGTATCAATGCTTTAGTGATTGGTTCTGGTAGGGTGTTTTACTGTCTGTATCAATGCTTTAGTGATTGGTTCTGGTACAGTGTTTTACTGTCTGTATCAATGCTTTAGTGTTTGGTTCTGGTAGGGTGTTTTACTGTCTGTATCAATGCTTTAGTGAGTGGTTCTGGTAGGGTGTTTTACTGTCCGTGTACTTGTCTTACTCTGGCATCCTGGTCGATCTTCTCGTAGTCAACAATATTTGAGGGCTCATCTCTCTTTGCCTATTGAATGACATAGAATACAATGGAGAACACAGTTTTACACCAATATTCAGACGAGACTCCTTCGTATCCAAATCATTACTATTAATAACGCCAGTGGTTGGTCAATCTTAGGAAGCTCGATGTTGTAACGTCGTTGTATGATCCTACCTGTACCAGGGCCAACAGCAGACTCCTGAAGTCTCCTGATGTGTCTCCTACCTGTACCAGGGCCAACAGCAGACTCCTGAAGTCTCCTGATGTGTCTCCTACCTGTACCAGGGCCAACAGCAGACTCCTGAAGTCTCCTGATGTGTCTCCTACCTGTACCAGGGCCAACAGCAGACTCCTGAAGTCTCCTGATGTGTCTCCTACCTGTACCAGGGCCAACAGCAGACTCCTGAAGTCTCCTGATGTGTCTCCTACCTGTACCAGGGCCAACAGCAGACTCCTGAAGTCTCCTGATGTGTCTCCTACCTGTACCAGGGCCAACAGCAGACTCCTGAAGTCTCCTGATGTGTCTCCTACCTGTACCAGGGCCAACAGCAGACTCCTGAAGTCTCCTGATGTGTCTCCTACCTGTACCAGGGCCAACAGCAGACTCCTGAAGTCTCCTGATGTGTCTCCTACCTGTACCAGGGCCAACAGCAGACTCCTGAAGTCTCCTGATGTGTCTCCAGCCACGTCCTTCTCCAGCTCCTTCTTAAACACTGTGGATATAAAAAAAATATATTTTTTTAAACACACAATCCTTACGTTTTCAATCTGATCTCGATCCTAATTCTAGTTTGTTTCTCCTACTTACACTCCTTGTAGACGCGTTTGATTTCCACCAGTTCTTCAGCGCTGCGGGAACAGACCATCTCTATCAGAGTCTCCTCATCGGTCCCCAGACCCTGGAGAGAACAGTGGTTTTAACAGCAGTATGACTAGTACAGACCATCTCTATCAGAGTCTCCTCATCGGTCCCTAGACCCTGGAGAGAACAGTGGTTTTAACAGCAGTATGACAAGTACAGACCATCTCTATCAGAGTCTCCTCATCGGTCCCTAGACCCTGGAGGGAACAGTGGTTTTAACAGCAGTATGACTAGTACAGACCATCTCTATCAGAGTCTCCTCATCGGTCCCCAGACCCTGGAGGGAACAATGGTTTTAACAGCAGTATGACTAGTACAGACCATCTCTATCAGAGTCTCCTCATCGGTCCCCAGACCCTGGAGGGAACAATGGTTTTAACAGCAGTATGACTAGTACAGACCATCTCTATCAGAGTCTCTTCATCGGTCCCTAGACCCTGGAGGGAACAATGGTTTTAACAGCAGTATGACTAGTACAGACCATCTCTATCAGAGTCTCCTCATCGGTCCCTAGACCCTGGAGGGAACAGTGGTTTTAACAGCAGTATGAATAGCAAGTCTGTGTCTAGGCCACACATCCATCAGACCAGGAGAGGGCAGCAGTGACTGTGCTCCGTGTTGTTTAGGCCACACATCCATCAGACCAGGAGAGGGCAGCAGTGACTGTGCTCCGTGTCGTTTAGGCTTCACGTAGGAAAGATGGCGGCCTCCTCCTCACCTTGATGGATCCTTTGATCTCCGAGGCGTCGTACTGAGCCGTACTCTTCATCAGTCCCAGAATTACAGCCTCCAGAGACCCAGACAGAGCCCCCTTCAGAGCTGTGATCATGTCCTACGGGAGAGACATACACAGAGATGATAGACCGTCCCACTCTAAAATACACAGAGATGATAGACCGTCGCTCTGTAAAATACACAGAGATGATAGACCGTCCCACTCTAAAATACACAGAGATGATAGACCGTCCCACTCTAAAATACACAGAGATGATAGACCGTCGCTCTGTAAAATACACAGAGATGATAGACCGTCCCACTCTAAAATACACAGAGATGATAGACCGTCCAACTGTAAAATACACAGAGATGATAGACCGTCGCTCTGTAAAATACACAGAGATGATAGACCGTCGCTCTGTAAAATACACAGAGATGATAGACCGTCCCACTCTAAAATACACAGAGATGATAGACCGTCGCTCTGTAAAATACACAGAGATGATAGACCATCGCTCTGTAAAATACACAGAGATGATAGACCATCGCTCTGTAAAATACACAGAGATGATAGACCGTCCCACTCTAAAATACACAGAGATGATAGACCGTCGCTCTGTAAAATACACAGAGATGATAGACCGTCCCACTCTAAAATACACAGAGATGATAGACCGTCCCACTGTAAAATACACAGAGATGATAGACCGTCGCTCTGTAAAATACACAGAGATGATAGACCGTCGCTCTGTAAAATACACAGAGATGATAGACCGTCGCACAGAGATGATAGACCGTCGCTCTGTAAAATACACAGAGATGATAGACCGTCGCTCTGTAAAATACACAGAGATGATAGACCGTCGCTCTGTAAAATACACAGAGATGATAGACCGTCGCTCTGTAAAATACACAGAGATGATAGACCGTCCCACTCTAAAATACACAGAGATGATAGACCATCGCTCTGTAAAATACACAGAGATGATAGACCGTCGCACAGAGATGATAGACCGTCGCTCTGTAAAATACACAGAGATGATAGACCGTCGCTCTGTAAAATACACAGAGATGATAGACCATCGCTCTGTAAAATACACAGAGATGATAGACCATCGCTCTATAAAATACACAGAGATGATAGACCGTCGCTCTGTAAAATACACAGAGATGATAGACCGTCGCTCTGTAAAATACACAGAGATGATAGACCGTCCCACTCTAAAATACACAGAGATGATAGACCGTCCCACTCTAAAATACACAGAGATGATAGACCGTCCCACTCTAAAATACACAGAGATGATAGACCGTCCCACTCTAAAATACACAGAGATGATAGACCGTCCCACTCTAAAATACACAGATGATAGACCGTCGCTCTGTAAAATACACAGAGATGATAGACCATCGCTCTGTAAAATACACAGAGATGATAGACCGTCGCTCTGTAAAATACACAGAGATGATAGACCGTCGCTCTGTAAAATACACAGAGATGATAGACCGTCGCTCTGTAAAATACACAGAGATGATAGACCGTCCCACTCTAAAATACACAGAGATGATAGACCGTCGCTCTGTAAAATACACAGAGATGATAGACCGTCGCACAGAGATGATAGACCGTCGCTCTGTAAAATACACAGAGATGATAGACCGTCGCTCTGTAAAATACACAGAGATGATAGACCGTCGCTCTGTAAAATACACAGAGATGATAGACCGTCCAACTGTAAAATACACAGAGATGATAGACCGTCGCACAGAGATGATAGACCATCGCTCTGTAAAATACACAGAGATGATAGACCGTCGCTCTGTAAAATACACAGAGATGATAGACCGTCGCTCTGTAAAATACACAGAGATGATAGACCGTCCAACTGTAAAATATGTCTAAATGAGGTTGGATTATCTTGATGTCCACATTAGCAGCAGTTGCTTTATGAAAAAGCATCTTGCTGATGAAAAAACAATCTCTATTTCCCCTTCTTCACCTTCTTGGATCTCTTCTCATACTCGAAGGCGATCTCTCTCCTCTGGGAGTAGCTCCGTCTGGTCAAGATGTCAATGATGGTCAGCTCATCCACACCTGGGGAACATGGGAAATATTACACAGGTGTGATTAACATACATTTATGTTAATTAATTAACACCTGGGGAACATGGGAAATATTACACAGGTGTGATTAACATACATTTATGTTAATTAATTAACAGCTGGGGAACATGGGAAATATTACACAGGTGTGATTAACATACATTTATGTTAATTAATTAACAGCTGGGGAACATGGGAAATATTACACAGGTGTGATTAACATACATTTATGTTAATTAATTAACAGCTGGGGAACATGGGAAATATTCCATTTTATATACAACGGCCACACTAGCTTTAAGTATATAGAGTAGGTATATTATAGTAGGAAGTAAATGTCTGATATATCTCATGAAAACGTTTTTGATGAGATTGAAACTGATAAAAAAGAAAGATGAAATGCCAAAACAGCAACAGTCACATTTCCTTCATGTATCACTGATCTGCAAGGCCTCGATTCGGGACAGTAAACACTGTTGGTGGAAAAACCCCAGCTAGTCAGGGCTTTCATTGGGTACAGGGGGGGCTGCAGTGAGTCAGCAGTGGTTGGTTTGTGGCAGACCGACAGGCCTGGAAAGCCAAGGCGTTGTCAGACAGAAAATCCCTGTCTTCTCTGTGGGGTTTAGAGAAGTTATGTTGGGAACACAGGCAGGAAAGTGACTCAACCAGCACCGTGCTCACGGAGATGTTTCCATGGAGATGTTTCCATGGAGATGTTTCCATGGAGATGTTTCCATTAATATAAATACAAACCAATGTCAAGAATCAGGATTACGTTTTTTTCTCTAAATCGCCGGAATTTAACAACGATTGATGAAAATGGTGTGAAAAGACAAATGCTTTCACAGGCATAGACAACAAGGATGGCAAATAGATACTATGGAAATGCAACGTGGCTGAGATGAAATATGGTCAACTGATCCAATGATCAATTACGGGCACGGCACCACAGAAGAAAGGTGCGATGTGGTTGGCAAGGTGTAGTAACGTAAAGCGGCCAGCAGATGGCGCTAAATCGCATTACTGTTACCAGCTCATACTGAGTTCTGTTTATATAGTAACCACTCTAGATAAAAAACGGAATTACTCTGATATTATGACACTTAATATTAGTGCAAATACATTGTGACAGATATATTAATATGCACCTATCAAGTTCACAACATATTTCTATTCTACAAAACATTATGAAGCGATAGACTGTAACTGATGGGACTACGGTAATCGTTGCTGTGATTCTCTCACCCTTGGTTTTGACAGCCGTTTCTATCCTGGCGGCATCTTTAGCTGGATCAAAATCCCTTGCTGCCACCACCGTGGGGAATTTAGGCTCGCTCTCCTGAAGGGGACACAGTTACCAAGTTACCCGTTTATAATCACCTGACAGAGGACAGATTTCATTACAGGTTGACCCCATGACCTTAACGTTGACAGTAGTTTAGCTATAGGGAACTCACCCCGCCAAAATTCAGCGTGAGCTGGCCCAGGAACTCGGAAACCAACGCCATTGTGAAATCCCTGTAAAAAAAAATAAAAAATAAAAAATAAAAGAAAGATAAGTTATATTAGGTTAAAAGTATATGATGGGCTGTAAAATGAGCTTTAGGATGTGTCACACCGTCACCGTGGTAACCCAGCTGGAGGCTCCAACGGTCTCATTTATGATCTTAGATACGGAATGAGGTCACTTCCTTAGAGACTAGTACCAGACAGACACATACATAATAAACTGAAAAGTTACAGTAGTTGTCGAGACAACGAATGACAAACGTGTAAACATTTAAACACACAACATGAGATACCGCCCAGAATCAGGGTGTAGATGAACGTCCATTTAAACACACAACATGAGATACCGCCCAGAATCAGGGTGTAGATGAACGTCCATTTAAACACACAACATGAGATACCGCCCAGAATCAGGGTGTAGATGAACGTCCATTTAAACACACAACATGCGATACCGCCCAGAATCAGGGGTTAGATGAACGTCCATTTAAACACACAACATGAGATACCGCCCAGAATCAGGGTGTAGATGAACGTCCATTTAAACACACAACATGAGATACCGCCCAGAATCAGGGTGTAGATGAACGTCCATTTAAACACACAACATGCGATACCGCCCAGAATCAGGGGTTAGATGAACGTCCATTTAAACACACAACATGCGATACCGCCCAGAATCAGGGTGTAGATGAACGTCCATTTAAACACACAACATGAGATACCGCCCAGAATCAGGGTGTAGATGAACGTCCATTTAAACACACAACATGCGATACCGCCCAGAATCAGGGGTTAGATGAACGTCCATTTAAACACACAACATGAGATACCGCCCAGAATCAGGGGTTAGATGAACGTCCATTTAAACACACAACATGAGATACCGCCCAGAATCAGGGTGTAGATGAACGTCCATTTAAACACACAACATGAGATACCGCCCAGAATCAGGGTGTAGATGAACGTCCATTTAAACACACAACATGAGATACCGCCCAGAATCAGGGTGTAGATGAACGTCCATTTAAACACACAACATGCGATACCGCCCAGAATCAGGGGTTAGATGAACGTCCATTTAAACACACAACATGAGATTACCGCCCAGAATCAGGGTGTAGATGAACGTCCATTTAAACACACAACATGAGATACCGCCCAGAATCAGGGTGTAGATGAACGTCCATTTAAACACACAACATGAGATACCGCCCAGAATCAGGGGTTAGATGAACGTCCATTTAAACACACAACATGCGATACCGCCCAGAATCAGGGTGTAGATGAACGTCCATTTAAACACACAACATGAGATACCGCCCAGAATCAGGGTGTAGATGAACGTCCATTTAAACACACAACATGCGATACTGCCCAGAATCAGGGGTTAGATGAACGTCCATTTAAACACACAACATGAGATACCGCCCAGAATCAGGGGTTAGATGAACGTCCATTTAAACACACAACATGAGATACCGCCCAGAATCAGGGTGTAGATGAACGTCCATTTAAACACACAACATGAGATACCGCCCAGAATCAGGGTGTAGATGAACGTCCATTTAAACACACAACATGAGATACCGCCCAGAATCAGGGTGTAGATGAACGTCCATTTAAACACACAACATGAGATACCGCCCAGAATCAGGGTGTAGATGAACGTCCATTTAAACACACAACATGAGATACCGCCCAGAATCAGGGTGTAGATGAAAGTACATTTAAACACACAACATGAGATACCGCCCAGAATCAGGGTGTAGATGAACATCCATTTAAACACACAACATGTGAGAATCAGTTGGGAGGAGTGGTAAGTTTTTTTCCAACAATGGCAGAGGCCAATAATATTTAATCACCTAGCAACCATGCATGACAGAGTTCTTGGAGTGGGAACTAACTTCCCCTCCTCCATGTAAGCAGGAAGTGTGAGTCACATATCCTGGTCCATTCCACAGGCCCTGCTGTGTTGCATATAGACCCACTGTACTGGTACCTTTAATGGACTCAGAATCTGTCTTGGCTCCACAGGCCCTGCTGAGTTATGAGTCATGAAATATCATATACCCAATTAGATCTACTGTGATGGTAGTTTTACAGGACTAATGACACAGTGGGCTGGGATAAACACGCTGTGTGTGTGTGTGTGTGTGTGTGTGTGTGTGTGTGTGTGTGTGTGTGTGTGTGTGTGTGTGTGTGTGTGTGTGTGTGTGTGTGTGTGTGTGTGTGTGTGTGTGTGTGTGTGTGTGTGTGTAACACCAAGGTCGGTACCACCCAACATTCCACCACAGACTGTTAGAATTCCAGGGGCAAGCCCACTGTGTTGCCGTGCCAACTCATTTACTGTGTGTGTGTGTACAGTACACACACACACACACACACACACACACACACACACACACACACACACACACACACACACACACACACACACACACACACACACACACACACACACACACACACACACACACACACACTTCATGTTTAACGTTGATTAGGGATAAATAACAATGTCATCAAAAGTAGTGAAAAAGAGAGTTGGACAGAATCAGCATGACTATAAAAACATTGTATGTCAAAGAAAGAATCTACTGCTTCCAAGAAGCTGTTCATTCATTTAGTGACGATCAGACAGACAGACAGACAGACAGACAGACAGACAGACAGACAGACAGACAGACAGACAGACAGACAGACAGACAGACAGACAGACAGACAGACAGACAGACAGACAGACAGACAGACAGACAGACAGACAGACAGACAGACAGACAGACAGACAGACAGACAGACAGACAGACAGACAGACAGACAGACAGACAGACAGACAGACAGACAGACAGACAGACAGACAGACAGACAGACAGACAGACAGACAGGTCTGTGTTCTAGATGGCTACAGGCGTTTGAAAGACAGTGAAGACATTGTGTCTAGCAGAGATAGTATAGAGCCTGCACTAACTTATTCTAGAGTAAGAACCTAGAGATAGCTGACTTCCCTTAGAGAACAGAACAGAACCTAGAGATAGCTGACTTCCCTTAGAGAACAGAACAGAACCTAGAGATAGCTGACTTCCCTTAGAGAACAGAACAGAACCTAGAGATAGCTGACTTCCCTTAGAGAACAGAACAGAACCTAGAGATAGCTGACTTCCCTTAGAGAACAGAACAGAACCTAGAGATAGCTGACTTCCCTTAGAGAACAGAACAGAACCTAGAGATAGCTGACTTCCCTTAGAGAACAGAACCTAGAGATAGCTGACTTCCCTTAGAGAACAGAACAGAACCTAGAGATAGCTGACTTCCCTTAGAGAACAGAACAGAACCTAGAGATAGCTGACTTCCCTTAGAGAACAGAACAGAACCTAGAGATAGCTGACTTCCCTTAGAGAACAGAACAGAACCTAGAGATAGCTGACTTCCCTTAGAGAACAGAACAGAACCTAGAGATAGCTGACTTCCCTTAGAGAACAGAACAGAACCTAGAGATAGCTGACTTCCCTTAGAGAACAGGACCTAGAGATAGCGGACTTCCCTTAGAGAACAGGAACTAGAGATAGCTGACTTCCCTTAGAGAACAGAACAGAACCTAGAGATAGCGGACTTCCCTTAGAGAACAGAACCTAGAGATAGCTGACTTCCCTTAGAGAACAGAACCTAGAGATAGCTGATTTACCTTAGAGAACAGAACAGAACCTAGAGATAGCTGACTTCCCTTAGAGAACAGGACCTAGAGATAGCGGACTTCCCTTAGAGAACAGAACCTAGAGATAGCTGACTTCCCTTAGAGAACAGAACCTAGAGATAGCTGACTTCCCTTAGAGAACAGGACCTAGAGATAGATGACTTCCCTTAGAGAACAGGACCTAGAGATAGATGACTTCCCTTAGAGAACAGAACCTAGAGATAGCTGACTTCCCTTAGAGAACAGGACCTAGAGATAGATGACTTCCCTTAGAGAACAGAACCTAGAGATAGCTGACTTCCCTTAGAGAACAGAACCTAGAGATAGCTGACTTCCCTTAGAGAACAGGACCTAGAGATAGCTGACTTCCCTTAGAGAACAGGACCTAGAGATAGCTGACTTCCCTTAGAGAACAGGACCTAGAGATAGATGACTTCCCTTAGAGAACAGAACCTAGAGATAGCTGACTTACCTTAGAGAACAGAACCTAGAGATAGCAGTAGATTGTTCCCGTTATGAAGTCTGTTCAGGGTGTGGTGCTGGTTAAATACCGCTGGCAGAACACACTGGTATGACTCAAAGCACGGCTCCAACTCCTGCCCCTGAGTCCACACTCCTCCCCTCCAGTCTCCCTGTCTCTCTTCTCTCCACTCCCTCCCTCCCCACTTCCACCCTCCCTACCCCATCTCTCCCTCCCTACTCACCCACCCACCCACTCCCTACCCCATCTCTCCCTCCCTACTCACCCACCCACCCACTCCCTACCCCATCTCTCCCTCCCTACTCACCCACCCACCCACTCCCTACCCCATCTCTCCCTCCCTACTCAACCACCCACCCACCCACCCACCCACCCACTCCCTCCCTACTCACCCACCCACCCACTCCCTCCTTACCCCTCCCTCTCTACTCACCCACCCACCCACTCCCTCCTTACCCCCTCCCTCCCTCTCTACTCACCCACCCACCCACTCCCTACCCCATATGTCCCTCCCTACTCACCCACCCTCCCTCCCTCCTTCCCCCTCCCTCCCTCGCCTCATCTCTCCCTCTCTCCTCTGTTCTAACCGTACAGAGCACGGCTCCAACTCCTACCTTCAGGGCTGACCCCCCTGTTCTGATACTCCTCCCTCTCTCTCTAGTGGGCCTCTACCACAGAGCAGAGCAGAGCAGAGCAGGGCAGAGCAGAGCAGGGCAGAGCAGAGCAGAGCAGAGCAGGGCAGGGCAGAGCAGGGCAGAGCAGAGCAGGGCAGAGCAGAGCAGGGCAGAGCAGAGCAGAGCAGAGCAGAGCAGGGCAGGGCAGGGCAGAGCAGAGCAGAGCAGAGCAGAGCAGAGCAGGGCAGAGCAGGGCAGAGCAGGGCAGGGCAGGGCAGGGCAGGGCAGGGGGCAGGGCAGGGCAGGGCAGGGCAGAGCAGAGCAGAGCAGGGCAGAGCAGGGCAGAGCAGAGCAGAGCAGGGCAGGGCAGGGCAGGGCAGAGCAGAGCAGAGCAGGGCAGAGCAGGGCAGAGCAGAGCAGAGCAGGGCAGAGCAGGGCAGAGCAGGGCAGAGCAGAGCAGAGCAGGGCAGAGCAGAGCAGGGCAGAGCAGGGCAGAGCAGGGCAGGGCAGGGCAGAGCAGAGCAGAGCAGAGCAGAGCAGGGCAGAGCAGAGCAGAGCAGCGCAGGGCAGGGCAGGGCAGGGCAGGGCAGGGCAGGGCAGGGCAGAGCAGAGCAGGGCAGAGCAGAGCAGCGCAGGGCAGGGCAGGGCAGGGCAGGGCAGGGCAGGGCAGGGCAGGGCAGGGCAGGGCAGGGCAGGGCAGGGCAGAGTAGAGCAGAGCAGAGCAGAGCAGAGCAGAGCCCGGAGGAAGCAAACAGACTGGGGAGAAAGCGGCCAATCGGAGAACATCGGGACTGTTTGAAAACGCGTCGGACCTTCAACTGAAAAGTGTTCGAGGTGAAGTTTCTCTGCACCGTCTTTCCTCATCTGAGAACTTGTCTGATGTCATTGCAGTGTGTTCTGCCTCCAGGACATGTGATGCACCATGTGACAGGGGACGTGGTGGAGGCACTATATTCTCTCTCTCACACGTCACACCCTCGCTGTACACAGCTGACTAGAGTTGTACACCATCCAACCAAAATGAATGGAAACATTACCCCACATTATAGAACCCATGATTCTGGTAGAATTACACAACGTCAGGATGTGAGGTCATTCTGCTTCCTCCTCCGCCACAGCTTTGTGCTCTCTGCTTCCAGTTGAAATGCATTTAAACTGTGCTTTTCTCTGTGACACCAGCCTGGTCAGACTCCTGATCAATGGCTGTGAATGCCACGAGTAAGACATTAGGTCTGGCCATTTCTCTACTGTTCTCCTCTCCACCACACTGTTCTCCTCCCTCACACTGTTCTCCCCCCCACACTGTTCTCCTCCCCCACACTGTTCTCCTCCCTCACACTGTTCTCCTCCCCCACACTGTTCTCCTCCCTCACACTGTTCTCCTCTCCCCCACACTGTTCTCCTCCCCCCACACTGTTCTCCTCTCCCACACTGTTCTCCTCCCCCACACTGTTCTCCTCCCCCACACTGTTCTCCTCCCTCACACTGTTCTCCTCTCCCCCACACTGTTCTCCTCCCTCACACTGTTCTCCTCCCCCACACTGTTCTCCTCCCTCACACTGTTCTCCTCTCCACCACACTGTTCTCCTCCCTCACACTGTTCTCCTCCCCCACACTGTTCTCCTCTCAACCACACTGTTCTCCTCCCCCACACTGTTCTCCTCCCCCACACTGTTCTCCTCCCTCACACTGTTCTCCTCTCCCCCACACTGTTCTCCTCCCTCACACTGTTCTCCTCCCCCACACTGTTCTCCTCCCTCACACTGTTCTCCTCTCCCCCACACTGTTCTCCTCCCCCACACTGTTCTCCTCTCAACCACACTGTTCTCCTCCCCCACACTGTTCTCCTCCCCCACACTGTTCTCCTCCCTCACACTGTTCTCCTCTCCCCCACACTGTTCTCCTCCCCCCACTGTTCTCCTCCCCCACACTGTTCTCCTCCCCCCACACTGTTCTCCTCCCCCCCACACTGTTCTCCTCCCCCCACACTGTTCTCCTCCCCCCACACTGTTCTCCTCCCCCACACTGTTCTCCTCCCCCACACTGTTCTCCTCCCCCACACTGTTCTCCTCCCTCACACTGTTCTCCTCCCCCACACTGTTCTCCTCCCTCACACTGTTCTCCCCCCCCACACTGTTCTCCTCCCCCCACACTGTTCTCCTCTCCCCCACACTGTTCTCCTCCCTCCACGCTGTTTTCCTCTCCCCCACACTGTTCTCCTCTCCCCCACACTGTTCTCCTCTCCCCCACGCTGTTCTCCTCTCCCCCACACTGTTCTCCCCCCACACTGTTCTCCTCCCCCCACACTGTTCTCCTCTCCCCCACACTGTTCTCCTCTCCCCCACACTGTTCTCCTCCCCCACACTGTTCTCCTCCCCCCACACTGTTCTCCTCTCCCCCACACTGTTCTCCTCTCCACCATACTGTTC
This sequence comes from Oncorhynchus gorbuscha, assembly GCF_021184085.1. Taxonomy (NCBI): domain Eukaryota; kingdom Metazoa; phylum Chordata; class Actinopteri; order Salmoniformes; family Salmonidae; genus Oncorhynchus; species Oncorhynchus gorbuscha. The sequence continues at coordinate 30,847 of NW_025747770.1, forward strand.
TCCTCTCCCACATACTGTTCTCCTACCCCCACACTGTTCTCCCCCCCCACGCTGTTCTCCTCTCCCCCACACTGTTCTCCTTCCCCCACACTGTTCTCCTCTCCCCCATGCTGTTCTCCTCCCCCACGCTGTTCTCCTCTCCCCCACACTGTTCTCCCCCCACACTGTTCTCCTCCCCCCCACACTGTTCTCCTCCCCCACACTGTTCTCCTCTCCCCCACACTGTTCTCCTCTCCCCCACACTGTTCTCCTCCCCCCACACTATTCTCCTCCCCCACACTGTTCTCCTCTCCCCCACACTGTTCTCCTCTCCCCCACACTGTTCTCCTCTCCCCACACTGTTCTCCTCTCCCCCACGCTGTTCTCCTCTCCCCCACGCTGTTCTCCTCTCCCCACACTGTTCTCCTCTCCCCCACGCTGTTCTCCTCTCCCCCCACTGTTCTCCTCTCCCCCACGCTGTTCTCCTCTCCCCACGCTGTTCTCCTCTCCCCCACTGTTCTCCTCTCCCCCATGCTGTTTTACTCTCCCCCATGCTGTTCTCCTCCCCCCACACTGTTCTCCTCCCCCCACTGTTCTCCTCTCCCCAATGCTGTTCTCCTCCCCCCACACTGTTCTCCTCTCCCCCACTGTTCTCCTCTCCCCCATGCTGTTCTCCTCTCCCACCACGCTGTTCTCCTCTCCCCCACGCTGTTCTCCTCTCCCCCACACTGTTCTCCTCTCCCCCACACTGTTCTCCTCTCCCCCACACTGTTCTCCTCTCCCCCCCACGCTGTTCTCCTCTCCCCCACGCTGTTCTCCTCTCCCCCACACTGTTCTCCTCTCCCCCACACTGTTCTCCTCTCCCCCACACTGTTCTCCTCTCCCCCACACTGTTCTCCTCTCCCCCCCCCACTGTTCTCCTCTCCCCCACACTGTTCTCCTCTCCCCCACACTGTTCTCCTCTCCCCCACACTGTTCTCCTCCCCCTCACACTCTTCTCCCCCCACACTGTTCTCCCCCCACACTGTTCTCCTCTCCCCCATGCTGTTCTCCTCCCCCCACACTGTGCTCCTCTCCCCCCACTGTTCCCCTCTCCCCCATGCTGTTCTCCTCCCCCCACACTGTTCTCCTCTCCCCCCACTGTTCTCCTCTCCCCATGCTGTTCTCCTCCCCCCCCACTGTTCTCCTCTCCCCCACTGTTCTCCTCTCCCCCATGCTGTTCTCCTCTCCCCCCACGCTGTTCTCCTCTCCCCCACTGTTCTCCTCTCCCCCATGCTGTTCTCCTCCCCCCCACTGTTCTCCTCTCCCCCCCCACACTGTTCTCCACTCCCCCATGCTGTTCTCCTCCCCCCACACTGTTAGCCTCTCCCCTCCACTGTTCTCCTCTCCCCCATGCTGTTCTCCTCTCCCCCACGCTGTTCTCCTCTCCCCCACACTGTTCTCCTCTCCCCCATGCTGTTCTCCTCCCCCCCCCACACTGTTCTCCCCCCCCCTGTTCTCCTCTCCCCCATGCTGTTCTCCTCTCCCCCACGCTGTTCTCCTCTCCCCCACACTGTTCTCCTCTACCCATGCTGTTCTCCTCCCCCTCACACTGTTCTCCTCTCCCCCACACTGTTCTCCTCTCCCCCACACTGTTCTCCTCTCCCCCAATGTTCTCCTCTCCCCCACACTGTTCTCCTCTCCCCCACTGTTCTCCTCCCCCCACTGTTCTCCTCCCCCCACACTGTTCTCCTCTCCCCCACTGTTCTCCTCTCCCCCACACTGTTCTCCTCTCCCCCACACTGTTCTCCTCTCCCTCCACACTGTTCTCCTCTCCCCCACTGTTCTCCTCTCCCCCCACACTGTTCTCCTCTCCCCCCCCCACTGTTCTCCTCCCCCCACACTGTTCTCCTCTCCCCCACTGTTCTCCTCTCCCCCACACTGTTCTCCTCTCCCCCACACTGTTCTCCTCTCCCCCATGCTGTTCTCCTCTCCCCCACGCTGTTCTCCTCTCCCCCACGCTGTTCTCCTCTCCCCCCCCACATGCTGTTCTCCTCTCCCTCACACTGTTCTCCTCTCCCTCACACTGTTCTCCTCTCCCTCACACTGTTCTCCTCTCCCTCACACTGTTCTCCTCTCCCCCACACTGTTCTCCTCTCCCCCACACTGTTCTCCTCCCCCCACACTGTTCTCCTCCCCCCCACTGTTCTCCTCTCCCCCACACTGTTCTCCTCTCCCCCACACTGTTCTCCTCTCCCCCACACTGTTCTCCTCTCCCCCACACTGTTCTCCTCTCCACCATACTGTTCTCCTCTCCCACATACTGTTCTCCTCTCCCCCACACTGTTCTCCCCCCCCACGCTGTTCTCCTCTCCCCCCCCCCACTGTTCTCCTTCCCCCACACTGTTCTCCTCTCCCCCATGTTCTCCTCCTCTCCCCACGCTGTTCTCCTCCCCCCACACTGTTCTCCCCCCCCACACTGTTCTCCTCCCCCCACACTGTTCTCCTCCCCCACACTGTTCTCCTCTCCCCCACGCTGTTCTCCTCTCCCCCACGCTGTTCTCCTCTCCCCCACACTGTTCTCCTCTCCCCCATGCTGTTTTACTCTCCCCCCCATGCTGTTCTCCTCCCCCCCACACTGTTCTCCTCTCCCCCCCGCTGTTCTCCCCCACTCCCCAATGCTGTTCTCCTCCCCCCCACACTGTTCTCCTCTCCCCCACTGTTCTCCTCTCCCCCACACTGTTCTCCTCTCCCCCACTGTTCTCCTCCCCCACACTGTTCTCCTCTCCCCCACTGTTCTCCTCTCCCCCCCACACTGTTCTCCTCTCCCACACACTGTTCTCCTCTCCCCCACACTGTTCTCCTCTCCCCCACACTGTTCTCCTCCCCCCACCACTGTTCTCCTCTCCCCCACACTGTTCTCCCCCACTCTCCCCCATGCTGTTCTCCTCTCCCCCACGCTGTTCTCCTCTCCCCCACACTGTTCTCCTCTCCCCCCATGCTGTTCTCCTCTCCCCCACACTGTTCTCCTCTCCCTCACACTGTTCTCCTCTCCCTCACACTGTTCTCCTCTCCCCACACTGTTCTCCTCTCCCCCACACTGTTCTCCTCTCCCCCACACTGTTCTCCTCTCCCCCACACTGTTCTCCTCTCCCCCACACTGTTCCCCCCCCCCCACTGTTCTCCTCTCCCCCACACTGTTCTCCTCTCCCCCACACTGTTCTCCTCTCCCCCACACTGTTCTCCTCTCCCCCACACTGTTCTCCTCTCCCCCACACTGTTCTCCTCTCCCCCACACTGTTCTCCTCCCCCCACTGTTCTCCTCTCCCCCACTGTTCTCCTCTCCCCCCACTGTTCTCCTCTCCCCCACTGTTCTCCTCTCCCCCCACTGTTCTCCTCCCCCCACACTGTTCTCCTCTCCCTCACACTGTTCTCCTCCCCCACACTGTTCTCCTCTCCGCTGTGATTAACAACACTCCTTCTGACTAACACACATGACTAGTGGTTGTGAATACGAATGCCCCCAAAGCGCCTGGGTCATACCTTCACTGTTCCTCCTCTCTGTGTACCCAGGAAATGATTCACGCCACTTCCTGTCCCTCACCGTCCATCATCAGGACATCATTCACCCCACCAACTAATCCCTCGGGATTAAATATGAACCAATCCTCCTCTGCTTCCTGCCTTGTACAGCGCAGACAGCAGTCTAATGGAACAGGGCTCATCCAATCAATGCCTTTCCCCCCCCCCATTCCACACACATATATTCCATCCATTCCTCACCTCACACCACCTCCCTCCGTCTCGTTTGATTTACTTGTAATAATTCATTTGAACCCGTTGTATTGTGGACAGGCTTAAAGAGCCATGTAGTCATTCAGCTGTGCCCCAAGACAAACAAGCAGGCAACCCCTAAACAACCTTCACTCAATCATCAACAACCACACACATAACGCTTTTACACACACCTCTCCGGTCGCAATGCCCAGGGAACTCATTTGCTAAAAGGTACTGTGTTAAAACGCACGATAAACTACGTGCCACTTGACATCTCATTCACTTTAACGGCTTAATGAAAAAGGAAAAACAGCTCGTTTTCCTGGTTAGGAAGCAGAGAGGTTCTGGTTGGCGTCCTGCCCGTCTGTCTGTAATAACTCCCTCGTACAGTCAAGAGGTATAGACAAACGCAGGGGGTCAGTTCACAGCTACAGTAGAGATTCCTGTTAACCTCAAGAGTCTACATTTGACAAATTTGAGTCAGTTAGCAGACGTTCTTATCCGGAGCGATTTACAATTAGAGAATTCATCTTCAGATAGCTAGGTGGGACAACCACATATCTCAGTCATAGGAACTGACCCAGAGCCAGTCATCTTCAGATAGCTAGGTGGGACAACCACATATCTCAGTCATAGGAACTGACCCAGAGCCAGTCATCTTCAGATAGCTAGGTGGGACAACCACATATCTCAGTCATAGGAACTGACCCAGAGCCAGTCATCTTCAGATAGCTAGTTGGGACAACCACATATCTCAGTCATAGGAACTGACCCAGAGCCAGTCATCTTCAGATAGCTAGGTGGGACAACCACATATCTCAGTCATAGGAACTGACCCAGAGCCAGTCATCTTCAGATAGCTAGTTGGGACAACCACATATCTCAGTCATAGGAACTGACCCAGAGCCAGTCATCTTCAGATAGCTAGGTGGGACAACCACATATCTCAGTCATAGGAACTGACCCAGAGCCAGTCATCTTCAGATAGCTAGGTGGGACAACCACGTATCTCAGTCATAGGAACTGACCCAGAGCCAGTCATCTTCAGATAGCTAGGTGGGACAACCACATATCTCAGTCATAGGAACTGACCCAGAGCCAGTCATCTTAAGATAGCTAGGTGGGACAACCACATATCTCAGTCATAGGAACTGACCCAGAGCCAGTCATCTTCAGATAGCTAGGTGGGACAACCACATATCTCAGTCATAGGATCTGACCCAGAGCCAGTCATCTTCAGATAGCTAGGTGGGACAACCACGTATCTCAGTCATAGGAACTGACCCAGAGCCAGTCATCTTCAGATAGCTAGGTGGGACAACCACATATCTCAGTCATAGGAACTGACCCAGAGCCAGTCATCTTCAGATAGCTAGTTGGGACAACCACATATCTCAGTCATAGGAACTGACCCAGAGCCAGTCATCTTCAGATAGCTAGGTGGGACAACCACATATCTCAGTCATAGGAACTGACCCAGAGCCAGTCATCTTCAGATAGCTAGTTGGGACAACCACATATCTCAGTCATAGGAACTGACCCAGAGCCAGTCATCTTCAGATAGCTAGGTGGGACAACCACATATCTCAGTCATAGGAACTGACCCAGAGCCAGTCATCTTCAGATAGCTAGGTGGGACAACCACGTATCTCAGTCATAGGAACTGACCCAGAGCCAGTCATCTTCAGATAGCTAGGTGGGACAACCACATATCTCAGTCATAGGAACTGACCCAGAGCCAGTCATCTTAAGATAGCTAGGTGGGACAACCACATATCTCAGTCATAGGAACTGACCCAGAGCCAGTCATCTTCAGATAGCTAGGTGGGACAACCACATATCTCAGTCATAGGATCTGACCCAGAGCCAGTCATCTTCAGATAGCTAGGTGGGACAACCACGTATCTCAGTCATAGGAACTGACCCAGAGCCAGTCATCTTCAGATAGCTAGGTGGGACAACCACATATCTCAGTCATAGGAACTGACCCAGAGCCAGTCATCTTCAGATAGCTAGGTGGGACAACCACATATCTCAGTCATAGGAACTGACCCAGAGCCAGTCATCTTCAGATAGCTAGGTGGGACAACCACATATCTCAGTCATAGGAACTGACCCAGAGCCAGTCATCTTCAGATAGCTAGGTGGGACAACCACATATCTCAGTCATAGGAACTGACCCAGAGCCAGTCATCTTCAGATAGCTAGGTGGGACAACCACATATCTCAGTCATAGGATCTGACCCAGAGCCAGTCATCTTCAGATAGCTAGGTGGGACAACCACATATCTCAGTCATAGGAACTGACCCAGAGCCAGTCATCTTCAGATAGCTAGGTGGGACAACCACATATCTCAGTCATAGGAACTGACCCAGAGCCAGTCATCTTCAGATAGCTAGGTGGGACAACCACATATCTCAGTCATAGGAACTGACCCAGAGCCAGTCATCTTCAGATAGCTAGGTGGGACAACCACATATCTCAGTCATAGGAACTGACCCAGAGCCAGTCATCTTCAGATAGCTAGGTGGGACAACCACATATCTCAGTCATAGGAACTGACCCAGAGCCAGTCATCTTCAGATAGCTAGGTGGGACAACCACATATCTCAGTCATAGGAACTGACCCAGAGCCAGTCATCTTCAGATAGCTAGGTGGGACAACCACATATCTCAGTCATAGGATCTGACCCAGAGCCAGTCATCTTCAGATAGCTAGGTGGGACAACCACGTATCTCAGTCATAGGAACTGACCCAGAGCCAGTCATCTTCAGATAGCTAGGTGGGACAACCACATATCTCAGTCATAGGAACTGACCCAGAGCCAGTCATCTTAAGATAGCTAGGTGGGACAACCACATATCTCAGTCATAGGAACTGACCCAGAGCCAGTCATCTTAAGATAGCTTGGTGGGACAACCACATATCTCAGTCATAAGAACTGACCCAGAGCCAGTCATCTTCAGATAGCTAGGTGGGACAACCACATATCTCAGTCATAGGAAGTACACTTTCCTTTTATAAAGTAGCTATCCTGCAAAGTCAGAACTAGAAGGGGGTGGAGGTGGTGGGGTCAAGTGCAATTCTGTTGGTTCAGGAAGGGTATTATTTAAAGAGGAACTGACAGCATTTTCCCAACATGAAATCTTATTCAAATCTGTTACACCCCCAGAAAGAAAATTATATGTTTTTTTTATTTGTTTATTTTTTTAAACATTTTCTGACAAGCGAGCGGTTAGATATGGTCATTTTCATTAATTCCTAGAATGTTTGGGAATTACCTATATGAAGACATTTGTGAAAATTCTCTCTCTCCTCACCTGAGACACTCCCCCTCCCTCTCCATCCTCACCTGAGACACTCCCCCTCCCCCTCCCTCTCCATCCTCACCTGAGACACTCCCCCTCCCTCTCCATCCTCACCTGAGACACTCCCCTCCCTCTCTCTCCTCACCTGAGACACTCCCCCTCCCTCTCCCTCCTCACCTGAGACACTCCCCCTCCCTCTCCATCCTCACCTGAGACACTCCCCCTCCCTCTCCATCCTCACCTGAGACACTCCCCCTCCCCCTTCCCCATCCTCACCTGAGACACTCCCCCTCCCCCTCTCTCTCCTCACCTGAGACACTCCCCCTCCCCCTCCCTCTCCCTCCTCACCTGAGACACTCCCCCTCCCCCTCCCATTCATACCTGAGACACGCCCCCTCCCCCTCCCCATCCTCACCTGAGACACTCCCCCTCCCCTTCCCCATCCTCACCTGAGACACTCCCCCTCCCCCTCCCCATCCTCACCTGAGACACTCCCCCTCCCTCTCCATCCTCACCTGAGACACTCCCCCTCCCTCTCCATCCTCACCTGAGACACTCCCCCTCCCCTCCCTCTCCATCCTCACCTGAGACACTCCCCCTCCCTCTCCATCCTCACCTGAGACACTCCCCCTCCCTCTCCATCCTCACCTGAGACACTCCCCTCCCTCTCCATCCTCACCTGAGACACTCCCCCTCCCTCTCCATCCTCACCTGAGACACTCCCCCTCCCCCTTCCCCATCCTCACCTGAGACACTCCCCCTCCCCCTCTCTCTCCTCACCTGAGACACTCCCCCTCCCCCTCCCTCTCCCTCCTCACCTGAGACACTCCCCCTCCCCCTCTCCATTCATACCTGAGACACGCCCCCTCCCCCTCCCCATCCTCACCTGAGACACTCCCCTCCCCCTCCCCATCCTCACCTGAGACACTCCCCCTCCCTCTCCATCCTCACCTGAGACACTCCCCTCCCTCTCCATCCTCACCTGAGACACTCCCCCTCCCTCTCCATCCTCACCTGAGACACTCCCCCTCCCTCTCCATCCTCACCTGAGACATTCCCCCTCCCTCTCCATCCTCACCTGAGACACTCCCCCCCCCCTCTCTCTCCTCACCTGAGACACTCCCCCTCCCCCTCCCTCTCCCTCCTCACCTGAGACACTCCCCCTCCCCCTCCCTCTCCCTCCTCACCTGAGACACTCCCCCTCCCCCTCCCCCTCCTCACCTGAGACACTCCCCCTCCCCCTCCCCATCCTCACCTGAGACACTCCCCCTCCCCCTCCCCATCCTCACTTGAGACACTCCCCCTCCCCTCCCTCTCCCTCCTCACCTGAGACACTCCCCCTCCCCCTCCCCATCCTCACCTGAGACACTCCCCCTCCCCCTCCCCATCCTCACCTGAGACACTCCCCCTCCCCCTCCCCATCCTCACCTGAGACCCTCCCCCTCCCCCTCCTCACCTGAGACACTCCCCCTCCCCCTCCCCATTCTTACCTGAGACACTCCCCTCCCCCTCCCCCTCCTCACCTGAGACACTCCCCCTCCCTCTCCATCCTCACCTGAGACACTCCCCCCCCCTCTCCATCCTCACCTGAGACACTCCCCCTCCCCCTCTCTCTCCTCACCTGAGACACTCCCCCTCCCCCTCCCTCTCCCTCCTCACCTGAGACACTCCCCCTCCCCCTCCCCTCCTCACCTGAGACACTCCCCCTCCCCCTCCCCCTCCTCACCTGAGACACTCCCCCTCCCCCTCCCCATTCTTACCTGAGACACTCCCCCTCCCCCTCCCCCTCCTCACCTGAGACACTCCCCCTCCCTCTCCATCCTCACCTGAGACACTCCCCCTCCCTCTCCATCCTCACCTGAGACACTCCCCCTCCCCCTCTCTCTCCTCACCTGAGACACTCCCCCTCCCCCTCCCTCTCCCTCCTCACCTGAGACACTCCCCCTCCCCCTCCCCCTCCTCACCTGAGACACTCCCCCTCCCCCTCCCCATCCTCACCTGAGACACTCCCCCTCCCCCCCTCCCCATCCTCACCTGAGACACTCCCCCTCCCCCTCCCTCTCCCTCCTCACCTGAAACACTCCCCCCCCCCTCCCCATCCTCACCTGAGACACTCCCCCTCCCCCTCCCCATCCTCACCTGAGACACTCCCCCTCCCCCCTCCCCATCCTCACCTGAGACACTCCCCCTCCCCTCCCCCTCCTCACCTGAGACACTCCCCCTCCCCCTCCCCATTCTTACCTGAGACACTCCCCCTCCCCCTCCCCCTCCTCACCTGAGACACTCCCCCTCCCCCTCCCCATCCTCACCTGGGACACTCCCCCTCCCCCTCCTCACCTGAGACACTCCCCTCCCCTCCCCCTCCTCACCTGAGACACTCCCCCTTCCCCCTCCCCATCCTCACCTGGGACACTCCCCCTCCCCCTCTCCATTCTCACCAGACCCTCTCCCGACAGCCTCACTGACCAGACCCTTTCATTGATAATGTTGAGAGAGTCTCACTCACTCACATGATCCGTGTTCCTTCCTCTTTCTATGACGTCATAAGCTTCTGTCTTAAAGGCAATGTACACCACAGTCTTAAAGGCAATGCTATAACCACTGTCTTAAAGGCAATGCTATAACCACTGTCTTAAAGGCAATGCTATAACCACTGTCTTAAAGGCAATGCCACACCACTGTCTTAAAGGCAATGCTATAACCACTGTCTTAAAGGCAATGCTATAACCACTGTCTTAAAGGTAATGCTACACCACTGTCTTAAAGGTAATGCTACACCACCTTCTTAAAGGCAATGCTATAACCACTTTCTTAAAGGTAATGCTACACCACTGTCTTAAAGGTAATGCTACACCACCTTCTTAAAGGCAATGCTATAACCACTGTCTTAAAGGCAATGCTATAACCACTGTCTTAAAGGTAATGCTATAACCACTGTCTTAAAGGTAATGCTACACCACTGTCTCAAAGGTAATGCTACACCACCTTCTTAAAGGCAATGCTATAACCACTGTCTTAAAGGCAATGCTACACCACCTTCTTAAAGGCAATGCTATAACCACTGTCTTAAAGGCAATGCTATAACCACTGTCTCAAAGGCAATGCTATAACCACTGTCTTAAAGGCAATGTTATAACCACTGTTTGAAAGGCAATGCTGTAACCACTGTCTTAAAGGCAATGCTACACCACCTTCTTAAAGGCAATGCTATAACCACTGTCTTAAAGGTAATGCTACACCACTGTCTTAAAGGTAATGCTATAACCACTGTCTTAAAGGTAATGCTATAACCACTGTCTTAAAGGCAATGCTACACCACTGTCTTAAAGGCAATGCTATAACCACTGTCTTAAAGGTAATGCTACACCACTGTCTTAAAGGTAATGCTACACCACTGTCTTAAAGGCAATGCTATAACCACTGTCTTAAAGGTAATGCTATAACCACTGTCTTAAAGGCAATGCTACACCCCTGTCTTAAAGGCAATGCTATAACCACTGTCTTAAAGGTAATGCTACACCACTGTCTTAAAGGTAATGCTACACCACTGACTTAAAGGTAATGCTACTGTCATGTTTTGTCTTAGATTGTCTTGTCATTATGCTTTCCCTTCTGTTCGTTTCCCCCTGCTGGTCTTATTAGGTTCGTTCCCTTTTTCTATCCCTCTCTCTCCCCCTCCCTCTCTCTCCTCTCTCTATCGTTCCGTTCCTGCTCCCAGCTGTTCCTATTCCCCTAATCATCATTTAGTCTTCCCACACCTGTTCCTTATCTTTTCCCCTGATTAGAGTCCCTATTTCTTCCCTTGTTTTCCGTTCCTGTCCTGTCGGATCCTTATCTATTGTTCACCGTGCTGTGTCTATGTATTGCCCTGTCGTGTCGTGTTTCCCTCAGATGCTGCGTGGTGAGCAGGTGTCTGAGTCTGCTACGTTCAAGTGCCTTCCCGAGGCAACCTGCAGTTCTTGATCAAGTCTCCTGTCTGTTCTCGTCATTACGAGTAGTATTATGCCTTTTGTTTGTTAAGTAACTTTTCTGGATTAAATACTCTGTTTTCGCCAAGTCGCTTTTGGGTCCTCATTCACCTGCATAACAGAAGGATCCGACCAAGGAATGGACCCAGCGACTACAGATGCTCGTAACACTGCCGTCGAGATCCAAGGAGCCATGCTCGGCAGACACGAGCAGGAATTGTCTGCTGCTCGCCATGCCGTGGAGAACCTGGCCGCTCAGGTTTCCGACCTCTCTGGACAGTTCCAGAGTCTTCGTCTCGTGCCACCTGTTACTTCCTGGCCTGCCGAGCCTCCGGAACCTAGGGTTAATAACCCACCTTGCTACTCCGGGCAGCCCACGGAGTGCCGCTCCTTTCTCACCCAGTGTGATATTGTGTTCTCTCTCCAACCCAACACATACTCTAGCGAGAGAGCTCGGGTTGCTTACGTCATTTCACTCCTTACTGGCCGGGCTCGAGAGTGGGGCACAGCTATCTGGGAGGCAAGGGCTGATTGTTCTAACAATTACCAGAACTTTAAAGAGGAGATGATTCGGGTTTTTGACCGTTCAGTTTTTGGTAGGGAGGCTTCTAGGGCCCTGGCTTCCCTATGCCAAGGTGATCGATCCATAACGGATTACTCTATAGAGTTTCGCACTCTTGCTGCCTCTAGTGACTGGAACGAGCCGGCGCTGCTCGCTCGTTTTCTGGAGGGACTCCACGCAGTGGTCAAAGATGAGATTCTCTCTCGGGAGGTTCCTTCCAGTGTGGACTCTTTGATTGCTCTCGCCATCCGCATAGAACGACGGGTAGATCTTCGTCACCAAGCTCGTGGAAGAGAGCTCGCGTCAACGGTGTTTCCCTGCTCCGCATCGCAACCATCTCCCTCCTCTGGCTCAGAGACTGAGCCCATGCAGCTGGGAGGTATTCGCATCTCGACCAAGGAGAGGGAACGGAGGATCACCAACCGCCTGTGCCTCTATTGCGGATTTGATGGACATTTTGTCAATTCATGTCCAGTAAAGGCCAGAGCTCATCAGTAAGCGGAGGGCTACTGGTGAGCGCTACTACTCAGGTCTCTTCATCTAGATCCTGTACTACTATGTCGGTCCATCTACGCTGGACCGGTTCGGGTGCTACATGCAGTGCCTTGATTGACTCTGGGGCTGAGGGTTGTTTCATGGACGAAGCATGGGCTCGGAGACATGACATTCCTTTCAGACAGTTAGACAAGCCTACGCCCATGTTTGCCTTAGATGGTAGTCATCTTCCCAGTATCAGATTTGAGACACTACCTTTAACTCTCACAGTATCTGGTAACCACAGTGAGACTATTTCTTTTTGATTTTTCGTTCACCTTTTACACCTGTTGTTTTGGGTCATCCCTGGCTAGTATGTCATAATCCTTCTATTAATTGGTCTAGTAATTCTATCCTATCCTGGAACGTTTCTTGTCATGTGAAGTGCTTAATGTCTGCCATCCCTCCCATTTCTTCTGTCCCCACTTCTCAGGAGGAACCTGGCGATTTGACAGGAGTGCCGGAGGAATATCATGATCTGCACACGGTCTTCAGTCGGTCCCGAGCCAACTCCCTTCCTCCTCACCGGTCGTATGATTGTAGTATTGATCTCCTTCCGGGGACCACTCCTCCTTGGGGTAGACTATACTCTCTGTCGGCTCCCGAACGTAAGGCTCTCGAGGATTATTTATCTGTGTCTCTTGACGCCGGTACCATAGTGCCTTCTTCCTCTCCGGCCGGGGCGGGGTTCTTTTTGTTAAGAAGAAGGACGGTACTCTGCGCCCCTGCGTGGATTATCGAGGGCTGAATGACATAACGGTTAAGAATCGTTATCCGCTTCCCCTTATGTCATCAGCCTTCGAGATTCTGCAGGGAGCCAGGTGCTTTTACTAAGTTGGACCTTCGTAACGCTTACCATCTCGTGCGCATCAGAGAGGGGACGAGTGGAAAACGGCGTTTAACACTCCGTTAGGGCATTTTGAGTACCGGGTTCTGCCGTTTGGTCTCGCCAATGCGCCAGCTGTTTTTCAGGCATTAGTTAATGATGTTCTGAGAGACATGCTGAACATCTTTGTTTTTGTCTATCTTGACGATATCCTGATTTTTTCACCGTCACTCGAGATTCATGTTCAGCACGTTCGGCGTGTTCTACAGCGCCTTTTAGAGAATTGTCTCTACGTAAAGGCTGAGAAGTGCTCTTTTCATGTCTCCTCCGTTACTTTTCTCGGTTCCGTTATTTCCGCTGAAGGCATTCAGATGGATTCCGCTAAGGTCCAAGCTGTCAGTGATTGGCCCGTTCAAGGTCACGTGTCGAGTTGCAGCGCTTTTTAGGTTTCGCTAATTTCTATCGGCGTTTCATTCGTAATTTTGGTCAAGTTGCTGCCCCTCTCACAGCTCTTACTTCTGTCAAGACGTGTTTTAAGTGGTCCGGTTCCGCCCAGGGAGCTTTTGATCTTCTAAAAGAACGTTTTACGTCCGCTCCTATCCTCGTTACTCCTGACGTCACTAGACAATTCATTGTCGAGGTTGACGCTTCAGAGGTAGGCGTGGGAGCCATTCTATCCCAGCGCTTCCAGTCTGACGATAAGTTTCATCCTTGCGCTTATTTTTCTCATCGCCTGTCGCCATCTGAGCGCAACTATGATGTGGGTAACCGTGAACTGCTCGCCATCCGCTTAGCCCTAGGCGAATGGCGACAGTGGTTGGAGGGCGACCGTTCCTTTTGTCGTATGGACAGACCATAAGAACCTTGAGTACATCCGTTCTGCCAAACGACTTAATGCCCGTCAAGCTCGTTGGGCGTTGTTTTTCGCTCGTTTCGAGTTTGTGATTTCTTACCGTCCGGGTAGCAAAAACACCAAGCCTGATGCCTTATCCCGTCTGTTTAGTTCTTCTGTGGCTTCTACTGATCCCGAGGGGATTCTTCCTTATGGGCGTGTTGTCGGGTTGACAGTCTGGGGAATTGAAAGACAGGTTAAGCAAGCACTCACGCACACTGCGTCGCCGCGCGCTTGTCCTAGTAACCTCCTTTTCGTTCCTGTTTCCACTCGTCTGGCTGTTCTTCAGTGGGCTCACTCTGCCAAGTTAGCTGGTCATCCCGGTGTTCGAGGCACTCTTGCGTCTATTCGCCAGCGCTTTTGGTGGCCGACTCAGGAGCGTGACACGCGCCGTTTCGTGGCTGCTTGTTCGGACTGCGCGCAGACTAAGTCGGGTAACTCTCCTCCTGCCGGTCGTCTCAGACCGCTCCCCATTCCTTCTCGACCATGGTCTCACATCGCCCTAGACTTCATTACCGGTCTGCCTTTGTCTGCGGGGAAGACTGTGATTCTTACGGTTGTCGATAGGTTCTCTAAGGCGGCACATTTCATTCCCCTCGCTAAACTTCCTTCCGCTAAGGAGACGGCACAAATCATTATCGAGAATGTGTTCAGAATTCATGGCCTCCCGTTAGACGCCGTTTCAGACAGAGGGCCGCAATTCACGTCACAGTTTTGGAGGGAGTTCTGTCGTTTGATTGGTGCGTCCGTCAGTCTCTCTTCCGGGTTTCATCCCCAGTCTAACGGTCAAGCAGAGAGGGCCAATCAGACGATTGGTCGCATACTACGCAGCCTTTCTTTCAGAAACCCTGCGTCTTGGGCAGAACAGCTCCCTGGGCAGAATACGCTCACAACTCGCTTCCTTCGTCTGCTACCGGGTTATCTCCGTTTCAGAGTAGTCTGGGTTACCAGCCTCCTCTGTTCTCATCCCAGCTTGCCGAGTCCAGCGTTCCCTCCGCTCAAGCGTTTGTCCAACGTTGTGAGCGCACCTGGAGGAGGGTGAGGTCTGCACTTTGCCGTTACAGGGCACAGACTGTGAGCCGCCAATAAACGCAGGATTAAGAGTCCAAGGTATTGTTGCGGCCAGAGAGTGTGGCTTTCCACTCGCAACCTTCCTCTTACGACAGCTTCTCGTAAGTTGACTCCGCGGTTCATTGGTCCGTTCCGTGTCTCCCAGGTCGTCAATCCTGTCGCTGTGCGACTGCTTCTTCCGCGACATCTTCGTCGCGTCCATCCTGTCTTCCATGTCTCCTGTGTCAAGCCCTTTCTTCGCACCCCGTTCGTCTTCCCTCCCCCCCTCCCGTCCTTGTCGAGAGCGCACCTATTTACAAGGTACGTAAGATCATGGACATGCGTTCTCGGGGACGGGGTCACCAATACTTAGTGGATTGGGAGGGTTACGGTCCTGAGGAGAGGAGTTGGGTTCCGTCTCGGGACGTGCTGGACCGTTCACTTATTGATGATTTCCTCCGTTGCCGCCAGGATTCCTCCTCGAGTGCGCCAGGAGGCGCTCGGTGAGTGGGGGGGTACTGTCATGTTTTGTCTTAGATTGTCTTGTCATTATGCTTTCCCTTCTGTTCGTTTCCCCCTGATGGTCTTATTAGGTTCGTTCCCTTTTTCTATCCCTCTCTCTCCCCCTCCCTCTCTCTCCTCTCTCTATCGTTCCGTTCCTGCTCCCAGCTGTTCCTATTCCCCTAATCATCATTTAGTCTTCCCACACCTGTTCCTTATCTTTTCCCCTGATTAGAGTCCCAATTTCTTTCCTTGTTTTCCGTTCCTGTCCTGTCGGATCCTTATCTATTGTTCACCGTGCTGTGTCTATGTATTGCCCTGTCGTGTCGTGTTTCCCTCAGATGCTGCGTGGTGAGCAGGTGTCTGAGTCTGCTACGTTCAAGTGCCTTCCCGAGGCAACCTGCAGTTCTTGATCAAGTCTCCTGTCTGTTCTCGTCATTACGAGTAGTATTATGCCTTTTGTTTGTTAAGTAACTTTTCTGGATTAAATACTCTGTTTTCGCCAAGTCGCTTTTGGGTCCTCATTCACCTGCATAACAGCTACACCACTGTCTTAAAGGTAATGCT
>NW_025747771.1:0-46726 GCF_021184085.1 Oncorhynchus gorbuscha
TAACTTGGTTCGCCCAGAGAATTGCTCCTAAAGGTGGCTACGCCCACTTGACCCGAAGGTATAAGACATGTGAGTTATGAATTGCATATCAGACTGTGACCCAAGCTGTAGCAGAGTAGTAGTCAACAATCTACCCAAAATGCAAGACGAGGTTGTAGACAAAGGAATCCTTTTCTACCCATGCTATGGATGAATAAGCAAAAGAACACTGACATTGTGAGGACAACCAGAGAAGTGCGCCATCCGAGAAGACGAAACGGTCCACGCAGAGACCCACAGCGGAGTCCTTCAACACGTAATTACATCATTATATTCTGACCCATAAGAGTGGCAGTTGGGGCAAGGTTAGGGTTAAAAAATAAGCATAGCTGACAAATGCACCCAAATGTATATTTCAATGTGCATGCGAGTGGCTCTTTAGTATGAGGGGAGAGGCTGCCTAATTTGCCACTCGACCTGTTTGTTTCTGACAGACGTGCGTGATTGGTTCTTCAAGTGAGGTGTCTCTCTCATAATATCAGGGAACCGGGTTCCGCAAGTAACCTTAAGTTTTCTGCTTCTGGGATAATGAAAATCCCAAACACCAGAACGGCTCCTGCTCATTATCCCACACATCTCATTCAGTTCTGACAGATTCTATGGTTTACATGTAGATATCTGTCCACGAGAGATTAAAATATGTCATACATCCTTATGCACCAGCCAAGGCATGCAGACACACACACACACAAACACATCCCCAGCTCAAGCTGCTCCAGGGCAGGGTCTGACAGCAGTCCCCACCATGTTCCCACTACCACAGATATAATAGCAAATATGAATTATGGAGAAGTTGTGGTCCTGTTCAGTGTACCCTTCACTTCCTTTACTCTCTCTTCAGCTTTCCCCATTGTCATAGGTCAGATGGCATCACTCACACAATGCTCTTACAGGCAGAATCACCACATTATCTGACATGTATTTATTTATTCATGTTTTATTTAACCTTTACTTAACTAGTGTCAGTTTAGAACAAATTCTTTAAAATAAATTTAAAAACTAACTCGGGATGATGCTGGGCCAATTGTGCGCCACCCTAAGGGGACTCCCAATCACGGCCGGGTGTGACACAGCCTGGAATGGAACCAGGGTGTCTGCAGTGAAGCCACTAGCACTTGGATGCAGTGCCTTAGACCGCAGTGCCACTCGGGAGCACAAACACACAAGGCAATGTTCCCTTCACCCTCTCAATCTCTCTGTCTCTCTCCATCTCTTACCATTTTCCCACTCTCTCTCTTTTCTTTCTTCTCCCTGTGTTGCTCTGTTTTCCCTATCACCTCCATTCTGAATCCAAACAGAGCAAATACTAAGTAAATGATGGTCTCATTACAACCTTATCTTGAGCTTGCAATCCACACATCACCCGACTTTCCTCAAAAATACACACTAACACAGTAAATCACATCAAAGAGCTACCATATCTTTTAATAATAAATCACAGATTTTGCACTGGCCATTAGTATTCAACACTGAATGTAGTGAAAGCTGCAGAGCTAGGAGTTATTGCTAACATACTGAACAAAAATATACACACAGCATGCAACGATTATAACAATTTTATTGAGTTACAGTTCCTATAAGGAAATTAGTCAATTAAAATACATGAATTAGGCACTAATCTTTGATTTCACATGACTGTGCAGGGGCACAGCCATGGGTGGGCCTGGGAGGCATAGGCTCACACAGGTGAAGAAGCCCAATGTGGAGGTCCTGGTGCTGGCGTGGGTTACATGTGGTCTGAAGTTGTGAGGCCGGTTGGACGTACTGCCAAATTCTCTAACAAAAACATTAGAGGTGGGTTATGATAGAGAAATGAACATTTCTTTATCTGTTAACAGATCTGGTAAACATTCTTGCAGTGTCATTTTCAAGCTCCTTCAAAACTTGAGACATCTGTGGCATTGTGTTGTGTGACAAAACTGTACATTTTAGAGTGGCCTTTTATTGTCTCCAGCACAAGGTGCACCTGTGTAATGAGCATGCTGTTTAATCAGCTTCTGATATGCCACACCAGTCAGGAGGATGGATTATTTTAGCAAAAATAAAATGCTCACTAACAGGGATGTAACAAATGTGTGCACAACAATTGAGAGAAATAAGCTTTTGAGTAACTAAACATTTTCGTGATCTTTTCTTTCAACACTTTACGTGTTGCGTTTGTATTTTGAAATCAGTCTATTTCAGTGGAGTGGTTAAAAAGACCCAGATGGAGATTTGAGAGACAGAATGGAAGTTCCTATAGCAACTTATTCCTACATAATGTACCTGGTTGATGGTCAAAAGTGCACTATAAAGGGTATAGGGTGCTATTTGGGATGCACAACAGTGTAGAACTGACTGAAGTGGTGCATTATGCCTTGCCATTTCCTTCTCTGCACCCCCTCGATTTCTTGGCATGAACATTACAGATAATAGCCAGCCAATGTGAAAAGCATTGATATTAGTCAGTGCCTCCATCGCTCCTGTATATGGATATTGGAGTGAGAGTGGCACAGTGTTTGTGTGTGTGTGTCGGTCTGTGTGTGTCCGCCAGGAACCACAGTGAGGGTGGTTGAGGAGATTGAACTCTAATTAAAAGGCCAGCTGCTGTAATGAAAGAGTAGAGCGAACAAAGCGTGCGTGTGTGTGTGTTTGTGTGTGTGTGTGTGTGGGGGGGTTGTGAGCATATTTGTGTGCGTGTGTACTCCCCAGGGCTGGGTCAATTCTATTTCAATTCCAGTCAATCCAGAAAGTAAATATTTTCCTCATTGAAAATTGGAAATTGAATGTCAGTGTACTTCATGTCTGTGTACATGTGTGCATACTTGCTTGTATATCCGTGAGTATATGTTTGTGTGCTTGTGTCTGTGTGTGTGTGGGGCAGGGTGGTTGTGAGTAGATGTAGAGTATCTACTGGCAGCGATCAATGGTGTGATATTCCCTGACACCCAGTCTTAATCACACTAACCAGGCTTATTAACAAGGACCCACTCATTACCCATAATTGACATCCCCCGTCTCCCACTCCTCCCGCTCTCTGGTTTCTCCAGTCCCCCACTTAACCTACTGCTTAGCTTCAGTCAGTTGGATTCTTACAATCGGTTCCATGGAGAGATCAGTCCATTGCTCAGTCCAGACTCTGCTGCCGTACTGTAATTATTAGGAAAATGGCACCTGACCGGAGTCAATCAGACAGAGATGATTTAGGCTTATTTCACTTGAGCCAATCAGACAGAGATGATGTAGACATGTTACTCGAGTTAATCAGACAGAGATGATGTAGGCCTATTACTCGAGTTAATCAGACAGAGATGATGTAGGCCAATTACCGGTTGATCCTGTGTCTTTAATGTCGGCCTGTGTCTGGGGCGGAAGGGTTTGGAAATGGACAATTATCGACTGTTTCACAGGTGTCTTATCCTCAATGTCACAGCTTCACATTAGTATGCCCGTTATCACATATCTTGACCTAAAAAATAACCTATGTCATTTTTAAATCAACAGTAGCTTGTAAGGGGAAAGAACTGTGATAATTGCTGATGTGTGAGAAGGGAGCCAGCCTCATTTCCCTAGTTAGTCCCAGGTGACAGAAGATCTGTCCCTGTTAGTCCCAGTGAGGTAGAGTACAGCACCAGTACCAGAGCTAAGGTGAAAGAGATAACAGAGAGGACAGAGAATGTTTTTTTTTGCCAGTCTGGCTTGACTTGGTTTGGAGAAGGGAGGCCAATGGTTATCTGGCCATGGTGTGGGTTCTGCATCTCTGTCAGTTTCCTACAT
Source organism: Oncorhynchus gorbuscha (assembly GCF_021184085.1). Classification (NCBI taxonomy): domain Eukaryota; kingdom Metazoa; phylum Chordata; class Actinopteri; order Salmoniformes; family Salmonidae; genus Oncorhynchus; species Oncorhynchus gorbuscha. The sequence goes on from NW_025747771.1 coordinate 3,796, forward strand.
TACGTGTGTTTGGAGGTACAGCTGTTACAGGGGCTATCATCAAACAGCTGAACCAGCTATGTGTGAGACCGAGGTTCCATGCGGCCGAGCCAGAGCCGCCATTACGCCTATCTCCACTGAATTTTCACCTCCAGAAGACAGAATCAGATGTTTTTCCAAGAGAGATGAAAACAGACACTCATTCATTCACTGTGTGAACAAAGATGGATGCTCCAAAGCAAAACAATAAAGGTTGGCAACAAAGCTCTTCTGACCTTCATCATCCTCATCATCTTCAGGCGTGGAAGCGCCTCTCTGATTTTTGCATGAGTCAGAGCCCAATGGGGTAGTGGGACGGATAGGAAGGGGGATAAGGCTGCAAGGGCCCGGGGATGCTAGTGTGGATGAAGTGTGGTAGAGATGAGGATGAGGAGGGGTTGGGGGACATTTAGTTAGGGGTTGGTTGGTGACATTTTTTACTGTTTGTACCCTCCTCTCCTTAGAGAGTATGTTGGTGGCATGTTGAACTGCAGGACAATAATCTGCTTGTTTTGAAGAGGGGGAGGTTGGTACTCCTCTTGTATAGTTGTGGGGGTAGGTAGATTGGTGTCATTTTTATTATAGTGATGACAATCAGCCTCTTCTTTGCAAAAGCATTTGTATAGGGGGTACTGCACTCCCTCTCCATTTCCTTGTATATCATTGGGTTGGTGGTGTTTGTAGTACAAGGATAATCTAGTTTGTTTCTAGAGAAGGGAAGGAAGGGGGTACTGAGGTACTGTATAGCAGGGTTGTTTCCAGGCAGGCCTGGCATGTGGTGTAATCTCCTCTTGCCAGGCTCGCTCTGTCTGTGCTACAGCAGGCCGGGTCATTTGAAGTGGATGGGGAACTGGGTGGCTGAGGCTGTTTGGGGTTCTGAGGGGCTGCTGAGCTGGGGGGAGTAAGGGGAAACAGGGGCTCAGGTTGTATGGGGCTGGGGATAATCTGACAGCTCGTGCATCGTGCCGTGTGCAGAGACTAGCTCCCAGCAGCTCTCAGCCTCCAGCCACGCCGGTCGAGCCACAGCCTCCTTTATCTCCTCTGTAGTCTGGCCATGGACTGACTGGGACTTGGAATGCTACATGGCTCTGCTGAATGCTGCTGAATGCTATCAGCACAGACGACACATTGCCCCCAGGCTGGGATTACAGACTTCTTAATCGAGAGCCAAGAATAGGATCAGGAGGAGCTGGGACCAGAGCAGTCGGAGAATGGAGGACGGTGGAGGTATTGACAGACTCTACCTCTAACAGCAGTGCAATTCTGATTCTGAGCAAGAAAGGAGGCTATCAACAGCAAAACTGGCACGCGGATCAGCAGACAGAGAGTTCAGGAAACCCCTAAAGCATGAAACACACTGAAAGCCGACTTACAAATTGGTGCATTCACCTTATGACATCCAGTGGAACAGTCACTTTACAATAGTGCATCTAAATCTTAAAGGGGGGGGGTGGGAGAGGGATTACTTATCCTATCCTAGGTATTCCTTAAAGAGGTGGGGTTTCAGGTGTCTCCGGAAGGTGGGATAGACTCCGCTGTCCTGGCGTGTGAGGGAGTTTGTTCCACCATTGGGGGCCAGAGCAGCGAACAGTTTTGACTGGGCTGAGCGGGAGCTGTACTTCCTCAGTGGTAGGGAGGCGAGCAGGCCAGAGGTGGATGAACGCAGTGCCCTTGTTTGGGTGTAGGGCCTGATCAGAGCCTGGAGGTATTGAGGTGCCGTTTCCCTCACAGCTCCGTAGGCAAGCACCATGGTCTTGTAGCGGATGCGAGCTTCAACTGGAAGCCAGTGGAGAGAACGGAGGAGCGTGGTGACGTGAGAGAACTTGGGAAGGTTGAACACCAGACGGGCTGCGCGCGTTCTGGATGAGTTGAAGGGGTTTAATGGCACAGGCAGGGAGCCCAGCCAACAGCGAGTTGCAGTAATCCAGACGGGAGATGACAAGTGCCTGGATTAGGACCTGCGCCGCTTCCTGTGTGAGGCAGGGTCGATTCTGCGGATGTTGTAGAGCATGAACCTGACAACAGTAACAACAAAAAGGGAAAAAGAGGGGGGCATCCTTCTCAAAAGCGAGAGGTTAACTCTTCTCTGGAGGAAAGATGAACAGTGGGCCATTGTTCTGAGCTAGATCGTGCTACTGGGATACAATCATGGATATGAGCATGACTGTACTATTGATCCCCACAGAGATCCTAATGGCAAAAACAGACGTACATTATATCTGGGTGTTCGCTCACTTGTTTTGGGTGTGCCACTTCTGTTTACAATCTTGTGTTTATAAGCTGGAACAAGACTTCAAAAGAGAAGGAAAAAGGAGGAAAATAATGCTGAATGCCAGTATTTGAATTAAGTTTCAGAGAGGAGAGGGATGTTTCCCCATGTGTGTCTCTCTGATGGAGTTACACTGAGTGAAGCTAGAGTGTTGTTGAGGTTTTTATGGTCATACCCTCAGGCTCAGGGTCTCTGTTGTGAACTTGTGAGTGTGCTTGGAGACATGGGAGCCATGGGGAAATATTTACAGAAGGCTACAGAAGAGAATACAGAAAGTATGGAAATGTACTTCTTAATATTGAACAATAGTTGAGGACAAAGCAAATGCTTTTGTTTCTAAGGGGTTAGGAATGACAGTGGGCCATCTAGTACTCCATAGAGATGCCAAGCATCTGTGTAGCCCCTGCTCGAGTTATCAGCACAGAGGCCCTGAAGACCGGTTCCAACATCCTGAGAACCATTACGCCCACCCACCTGCCATGCCTGCAATGATGCCTGCCCAGCTTGCTGAAGTGAAAACACAACTCAACAATTACCTCATTAAGAGCTCTCTGGTGTTGGCCGTCAAAAGAAAGGGGAGGAAATAATGAATAAAAAAGTCAAGAGTTCCAACATTGGCTTCTCAGATAATAATAATAATAATATATGCCATTTAGCAGACGCTTTTATCCAAAGCAACTTACAGTCATGTGTGCATACATTCTACGCATGGGTGGTCCCGGGATCGAACCCACTACCCTGGCGTTACAAGCGCCATGCTCTACCAACTGAGCTACAGAAGGACCACTAGATAAGACTGGCACAGACACACACACATAAAGAGTGCTGGATAACAATGTCACTGTTATCTGAGGCGACTTTCCGTGCCCAGATGCGACAGAATCATGGCTATCTAGCCAACACTGTGGAGTCACAGCACTGATACATCACACAGACAACCACCTACTATCACTGTCTGATCCCAAAAAGGTTATATTCTGACTAAAGATCTATGTAGTGAGGTGCATGTTGACTCATAACCCGCAGTCCGCGCAGTTCTATCTGCCAGTGGGGGGGAAGGGGGGTCAGAAACATTTACGTTTAGGAAAGATTTAGTGAAGTGGTAAAAGAGGATAATAGCAGTGAATGTTACGTGTGATGATTGTGAGGCGCTATTCAAAGTCGACAGTCACATAATTGAGGCCTCAATTAGCCTACTGTTCAGATGGGTAAAATGGGAACAGAAATCTGGACACTGACTGTAGGTCTATAACCGCTCACATAGCCTTAATATTAAAGGTGCAATATGCAGAAATCACTTGGCTAAAATGCTAAACGCTTGTCTAATTTTAGTTCAAGTGACAATAAAATATGTCTATAGTGTAGAATCATTGTACCATCTAAACCGCTATGAAATATATTTTAAATAACCCAAAATGGTGTATTTTCAGCTGTTTGAAGCTGGTGCAAAATCGAAAGTAAAGATGCAAAGGGAAACTTAAGAACATGAAGCATAGAAACAATGCACATAGAACAGATCTACTGCTTCTTAGACTTGCTTTCAATGAGAATGACAGATCTACAACTCACATTTATATGCAAATTTGGTCAGGTTGCCCAAAGCTACAAACATATTGCAGCTTTAAACCCGGCAAAATGAAGCATTTTTGAAGTAAAATTATACACCAAATGTAGGCAAAAATTTTACTCAGGAACAAGAGTGGAAAAATATAATTTCTTTCAGCATATTTAACTAGGCAAGTCAGTTAAGAACAAATTCTTATTTACAATGAAGGCCTACCCTGGCCAAACCCAAAACCCGACGACACTAGGCCAATTGTGCAGCGCCCTATGGGACTCCTAACCATGGCAGGTTGTGATACAGCCTGGAGTCAAACCAGGGTCTTTAGTGATGCATCTAGCACTGAGATGCAGTGCCTTAGGACCGCTGTGCTACTCGGCAGCCACCTTGAGAGAATGCAAATGAGATACCGTCTGTAGAGGTGCTGTCTTTATCAGCATCATAAAAGCTGATAGAATTTCAGCCAAATAAAACGTATTTCAGCCGAACTGAAATCTTGTTAGGTCATTTTCAGCTGCATGTAACTAATTATAGACCAGTTGACCATCAAATAGCCTACCAAAATGTCTGATATTATAAGCAGAAACATATCTAAATCAGGCAAAACAAATCCTGCACCACCCCGATGAAGAAATCCCAGCTGAATGCACAGCTGACTCGCGCACCACTAGATCTGTGTGCTAAGCTAACATGTTCCCATTGACATCAGTGGCACAATGACATAGTCCTCCCATAAACATACGACTAAGGGGTGTTCTTAGACACGACGCAATGTCATTGTCACTTATGGCCTTAGAGGGGCCTTGGAGGCATCAAATGCTTCATGTTGGGCTGTCATCAAAGCATGGTCTGAAGAAAATACTTTCTCACCCATCTGTTCTTCAGAAAGAGGAAGCTATATGGATGAATATAATGCTCATCAGTCAGTGAATAAAAGATCCTTCATTCAATGTCTCCTTGATGGTATAATGACAGACCGAAAGGGGAACACATCTTTATGTCTGTAAGCAAGCATGAACATCTCTCTCTCTCACACACACACACACACACACACACACACACACACACACACACACACACACACACACACACACACACACACACACACACACACACACACACACACACACACACACACACACACACACACACACACACACACACACACACACACACACTTCTCTAGCCACACAGTGCAGTCAGTGATCTACTGAGACAAAGCAGTGGGAGGAGGCAGGGATGCTTAAAAGATAGGCAGGAAGATAGATGAGCGGATGGAGTGAGACTAGCACAACCTGTGCTGATGTTTTCAGCATGTTGAGAGAGAGACCCCAAGACACAACTATGACTAAACAACAAACAAAAACAGGTCCAACTCCTGCAACTTCGTTGCACACTAGGTATGTACATAGTCAATGGTAGGCTTCAAGGTGCTCTTATGGTAGGTACACCAACAGATCATCCCTTGGCAGTAGTAATGTAGTACTTTATCACTGACCTCAACCTAGAGTCTCTCAGGGCGTTCACAGTCAGCCCACTGACATCCCTATCAGAACAACGCAAAATCACAGTCTACTTGAACGGAGCAACACTCAATCATGACGCATCAAAACCAAAGGAACTGCATAATATTAACAAATGCTATAGATTGAAGGAAAGTAGTGTAGAAATCTACAAAAACAATTAGGCAATCCGCTTAAGACAACATCCTGGACAAAACGTTTCACTGTAATAGTGAAGGTGACCATTGTAAGTAGAAAACCTAAACAGTACATTTGACCTCTCAGCTTACTGATCAAATCTAAAAATGTTAAGCAGACAACCTAAGAAAATGTACAATAATGACAAATGGTTTGATGAAGAATGCAAAACCTAAAGAAGAAATTGAGAAACATATCCAACCAAAACAAAGAGACAGAAACCTGAGCCTCACTATGAGCCTCATTATGGTGAATCAGTAAAACAAGAAGGAACAGCAGATCAGAAAACAGCTAAATCCACAGAATCTAACCACTTCTGGGAAAACTGGAACACACTCAACAAACAACGCGAAGAATTATCTATCCAAACGGAGAGGTGTGGATAAACCACTTGTCTAATCTTTTTGGCTCTATAACAAAGAACAAACAGCAAAATCATATACTGTACATGATCAAATGCAAGTCTTAGAATCAACTATTAAAAACGACCAGAACCCATTGGATTTTCAATGACATTGAATGAACTACAGGACAAAATACAAGCCCTCCAACACAAAAAGGCCTGTGGTGTTGATGGTTTCCTAAATGAAATGATCAAATATACAGACCACAAATTCCAATTGGCTATACTTAAACTCCTTAACATCATCCTCAGCTCTGGCATCTTCCCCAATATTTGGAACCAACGACTGATAATTCCACAAAAGTGGAGACAAATTTGACACCAATAACAACCGTGGGATATGCTTTGACAGCAACCTTGGAAAAATCCTCTGCATTGTCATTAACAGCAAACTAGTACATTTCCTCAGTGAAAACAATGTACTAAGCAAATGCATTTTCATGCTTTGTTGTGACCTCAAAAAAGCTTTGAATTTAATTTGGTATGAGGATCTGGTATACCAATTGATGTAAAGTTGTGTTGGGGAAAACATACAACATCATAAAATCCATGTACAATTATATCCAAGTGTGCAGATACGTCAAAACACGCATTTCTTTCCACAGGGCTGTGGAGTGAGACAGGGATGCAGCTTAAGCCCCACCATCTTCAATATATATATATATATATCAACGAATTGGGGCGAAGACACTAGAACCGTCTGCAGCACCCAGCCTCACCCTACTAGAATCTGAAGTCAAATGTTTACTGCTTGCTGATAATCTGGTGCTTCTGTCCCCAAACTGCTTTTAAATACAAGTAAAACTAAATGCATGCTATTCAACCAATCGCTGCTATTCAACCAATCACTACTCTGGACGGTTATGACTTAGAATATGTGGACAACTACAAATACCTAGGTGTCTGGTTAGACTGTAAACTCTCCTTCCAGACTCACATTTCCAATCCAAAGTTAAATCTAGAATTGGCTTCCTATTTCACAACAAAGCATCCTTCACTCATGCTGCCAAACATACCCTCGTAAAACTGACCATCCTATCGATCCTTGACTTCGGCGATGTCATTTACAAAATAGCCTCCAATACCCTACTCAATAAATTGGATGCAGACTATCACAGTGCCATCTGTTTTGTCAACAAAACTCCATATTCTACCCACCACTGCGACCTGTACTCTCTCGTCGGCTGGCCTCGCTTCATACTCGTCGCTAAACCCACTGGCTCCAGGTCATCTACAATACCCTGCTAGGTAAAGGCCCCCCTTATCTCAGCTCACTGGTCACCATAGCAGCACCCACCTGTAGCACACGCTCCAGCGGGTATATCTCTCTGGTCACCACCAAAACCAATTCCTCCTTTGGCCGCCTCTCCTTCCAGTTCTCTGCTGCCAATGACTGGAAAGAACTACAAAAATCACTGAAACTGGAAACACTTATCTCCCTCACTAGCTTTAAGCACTAGCTGTCAGAGCAGCTCACAGATTACTGCACCTGTACATAGCCCATCTATAATTTAGCCCAAACTACTACCTCTTCCCTTACTGTATTTATTTATTTTGCTCCTTTACACCCCATTATTTCTCTCTCTACTTTGCACATTCTTCCACTGTAAATCAACCATTCCAGTGTTTTACTTGCTATATTGTATTTACTTTGCCACCATGGCCTTTTCTTGCCTTTACCTCCCATCTCACCTCACTTGCTCACATTGTATATAGACTTATTTTTCTACTGTATTATTGACTGTATGTTTGTTTTACTCCATGTGTAACTCTGTGTCGTTGTATGTGTCGAACTGCTTTGCTTAATCTTGGCCAGGTCGCAATTGTAAATGAGAACTTTTTCTCAACTTGCCTACCTGGTTAAATAATGGTTAAATAAAATACATAAAAATAAAAAACCAAGGAGGTCCTACAGCAGCACTTAGATCTTCTGAACAGATTCTGTCAGACCTGGGCCCTTTCAGTAAATCTCAGAAAGACAAAAATAATGGTGTTCCAAAAAGGTCCAGACCACAAATACAAATTCAATCTAGACACCGTTGTCGGAGAACACACAAAGCTATACATACCTCGGCCTAAACATCAGCGCCACAGGTAACTTCCACAAAGCTGCGAACGATCTGAGAAACAAGGCAAGAAGTGCCTTTACGCCACCAAAGGAACATAAAATGTTGACATACCAATTAGGATCTGGCAAAAAAATACTTGAATCAGTTACAGAACCCATTGCCTTTTATAGGTGAGTGGTCTGGGGTCAGCTCACCAACCGAGAATGAACTAAATGGGACAAAAACCCAATTGAGACTGCATGCAGAATTCTGCAAAAATATCCTCTGTGTACAACGTAAAACACCAAATAATTAATGCAGAGCAGAATTATGCCAATACCCGCTAATTATCAAAATCCAGAAAGAGATGTACAATTCTACGAGGACCTAAAGGTGGTTGGAGATTACAACTCTGCTTTTCACACCACGCATGCCTCAACTCATTCATCAAGTTTTCAGACAACAGTGGTAGGCTTGATTACCAACAACGACGAGACGGCCTACAGGGAGGAGATGAGGGCCCTCCGATTGTGGTGCCAGGAAAATAACCTCACACTCAACGTCAGCAAAACAAAGGAGATAATTGGACTTAAGGAAACAGCAGAGGGAGCACCCCCTATCCACATCGATGGGACAGTAGTGGAGAAGGTGGAAAGTTTTAAGTTCCTTGGCGTACACATCACTGACAAACTAAATTGGTCCACCCACACAGACAGCGTGGTGGAAAAGGCGCAACAGCGCCTCTTCAACCTCAGGAGGCTGAATAAATTTGGCTTGTCACCAAAAACACTCATAAACTTTTACAGATGCACAATCGAGAGCATCCTGTCGGGCTGTATCACTGCCTGGTACGACAACTGCTTCGCCCACAACCGTAAGGCTCTCCAGAGGGTAGTGAGGTCTGCACAACGTATCACCGGCGGCAAACTATCTGCCCCCCTCGACACCTCCACCACCCGATGTCACATGAAGGCCAAAAAGATCATCAAGGACAATAACCACCCGAGCCACTGCCTGTTCACCCCGCCATCATCCAGAAGGTGAGGTCAGTACAGGTGCATCAAAGCTGGGACCGATAGGCTGAAAAACAGCTTCTATCTCAAGGCAATCAGACTGTTAAACAGCCATCACTAACATTGAGTGGCTTCTGCCAACATACAGACTCAATCTCTAGCCACTTTAATAATTAATAATTGAATGTAATAAATGTATCACTAGTCACTAAACAATGCCACTTTATATAATGTTTACATACCCTACATTACTCAACTCATATGTATATAATGTACTCTATACCATCTACTGGATCTTGCCTATGCCGTTCGGCCATCGCTCATCCATATATTTATATGTAAATATTCTTATTCATTCCCCTTTACACTTCTGTGTAAGGGCTAGGCAGAATACTGCCCCCTTTGGATGAATTGCGTGTCCATAGTAAACTGAAAAAAAATCTGTCCAAAATTGCTAATATATGCATATAATAATAATTATTGGATAGAAAACACTCTAAAGCTTCTAAAAACGTTTGAATTATGTCTGTAAGTATAGCAGAACTCACAGGGCAGGCAATCTCCCTAACTATTTTTGGGAGCCTGAAACTTGGGGCAACTTTGACGTCATCGCCCCCACCCTTCCCAACCAGCTATGGATCTGGAGACACGTTCTATGTCTTCCACTAGATGTCCTCATTCAGTACAGCTGCGTTTAATTGTGCAAATCCCGCAGTTTTGACCCTTTGGGAGGCGAAAGAGTGGATGTCGCGAGAAAATACCTGGAGACTAGAGCGCGCATTTAGGACAGACCTTCCTTTGTTCCAGAATGCCTCAGAAGAAGCACGTTTGTCCGATAGATTTGAGAATGGTGTTGTACGTTTATAACATCCTAAAGCTTGATTCTGCACCTAGTTTGACCAGTTTAGTCGATATATAATATGTAATTTTGAAGTTTTGATGCGCAACTGTTCGGGACCAGAAATAATTTTGGTAGCATTTCAGCTGGAATTCATAGCATATGCTAATACAAAGACAAACGACTTGAAACCAAACGATGTATTGGGTAAGTATGACTCCTTACACTACATTCTGATCAAGACCATCAAAGGTAAAGGAATATTTATGTTGTAATTTTGGGTTTCTATTGACTCCAACATAGCGGCGAAATATGGGTCCTTCTGTAGCTCAGTTGGTAGAGCATGGCGCTTGTATCGCCAGGGTAGTGGGTTTGATTCCGGACCACCCATACGTAGAATGTATGCACACATGACTATAAGCAGCTTTGGATAAAAGTGTCTGCTAAATGGCATATATTATTATATTATATATTGCTTATGTCTGAGCGCCGTCTCAGATTATTGAATAGTGAACGATTTCTGTAACGTTAAAAGAAATGTGACAAAGCGATTGCATTAAGAAGCAGTGTATCTTTCTAACTATATGTAGAACATGTATATTTAGTCAAAGTTTATAATGTGTATTGCTGTTATCTGGCGTTATCTAGCATTTTCTGAACATGGCATCAATGTAAACGGAGATTTATGGATATAAATGGCATATTATTGAAAAAAACATAAATGTACTGTGTAACATGTCCTATTACTGTCATCTGATGAAGATTTTCAAAAGGTTAGTGAATTATTTATCTTTTAATCCTGCGTTTGTGATTGCATCTTTTGTTCGACAAAAAGGCTACATATCGTCTGTGTCTTTGTGGTGGTTTGATATAAATATGTGCCATGTTTTCGCCGTAAAACATTTTAGAAATCTGACACGCTGGGTAGATGAACAAGGTGTTTATCTTTCATTTGAGCTATTGGACTTGTTAATGTGTGGAGGTTAAATATTTCTAAGAATACTTTTGCATTCTGTGCGCCACTGTTTCAGTTGAGCGGGAGGGGTGGTACCCCTTGGGGAACCTGTACCGTTAACACGATAAGGTAGTTGTTGTGAAATTGTTAGATTACTTGTTAGATATTACGGCACGGTCAGAACTAGAAGCACAAGCATTTCTCTACACTCGCCTTAACATCTGCTAACCATGTGTATGTGACCAATAAAATTTGATTTGATTTGAAGTGATTCCCAAACCTTCCATAACAAAGCCATCACCTACAGAGAGATGAAGCTGGAGAGGAGTCCCATAAGCAAGTTGATCCTGGGGCTCTTTTCACAAACACAAACAGACCCCACAGAGCCCGAGGACAGCAACACAATCACACCCAACCAAATCATGAGAAAACAAAAAGATAATTACTTGACACATTGACAATAATTAACCTCTCTAGGGTAGGGGGCAGCATTCTGAATTTTGGATGGAAAGCATGCACAAATTAAACTGCCTGCTACTCAGGCCCAGAAGTTATGATATGCATATAACTGATAGATTGGGATAGAGAACACTCTAAAGTTTCCAAAATAGTGTCTGTGAGTATAACAGAACTGATTTAGCAGGCGAAAACTTGAGAAAAATCCATTCAGGAAGTAGTTTTTTTGTTGGTTTTGTAGTTTTCTATTCAATGCCATTACAGTATCCATTGACTTAGGACTTTGACTTGCAGTTTCTATGCCTTCCACTAGATGTCCACAGTCCTTAGAAATCTTTCCAGGCTTGTAATTCTTATAAATAGGGAGTAAGATCAGTCTGAATGAGTGGACCCTAACGTGACGCAGAATTTTTTTCAGGCTCATGTGCATTTCTTGTTTACCTTTTATATTGAGGACGTTTATTGTCCGGTTTAAATATTCTAGATCATTTAGGCTAAAAAACAACCTGAGGATGGAATATAAACATCGTTTAACATGTTTCTATGAACTTTACGGATACAATTTGGATTTTTTTGTCTGATTATTTTGACTGAGTTTGAGCCCGTGGATTGCTGAAGAAAAGGTTTTTTGGATATAAAGAGACTTCATCGAACAAAAGGAACATTTATTGAGTAAATGAATGTCTTCTGATTGCCACCATATGAAGATCATCAAAGGTAAGGGATTAATTTCATCTCTAATTCTGAGTTTTGTAACGCTTCTGCTTGGCTGGTTACTGTTTGTAATAATTTCTCAACTGGGCTATGTTCTGGGCTAGGTAGGATCTGGGCTAAGTATGCTTTCCCCCGAAAAGCATTTTATAAATATGACACTGTGGTTGGTTTAACAAGAAGTTAATCTTTAAACCTATGTAAAATATGTTTTGTTTTCTGAATTTTATAATGAGCATTTCTGTAATTGAATTTGGCGCTCTGAAACCTCACTGGATGTTGGCCAGATGGGACGCTAGCATCCCACGTACCCTAGAGAGGTTAACAAAAACACTGAGCATACAAGAATGCTATTTTGCCCTAAACAGAGAGTACACAGTGAAAGAATACTTGACCACTGTGACCGACTCAAAATTAAGGAAAGCTTTGACTATGTACAGACTCAGTGAGCATAGCTTTGCTATTGAGAAAGGCCACCAAAGGCAGACCTGGCTCTCAAGAGAAGACAGGCTATGTGCACACAGCCCACGAAACTGAGCTGCACTTCCTAACCTCCTGCCAAATGTATGACCATATTAGAGACACATATTTCCCTCAGATTACACAGACCCACAAAGAATTTCAAAACAAAATTTTGCTAAACTCCCATATCTATATGGTGAAATAACGCAGTGTACAATCACAGCAGCATTATTTGTGAAAGAAAAAAGGGAACCTGGTAACTGGTGAAGATCCAACACCATTGTAAATACTAGAGGTCGACCGATTAATCGGAATGGCCGATTAATTAGGGCCGATTTTAAGCTTTCATAACAATTGGAAATCGGTATTTTTGGTCACAGATTTGGCCATTTTTTTCTACACCTTTATTTAAATAGGCAAGTGAGTAAGAACACATTCTTATTTTCAATGACGGCCTAGGAACGGTGGGTTAAGTGCTTTGTTCAGGGGTAGAACGATAGATTTTTACCTTGTCAGCTCGGGGATTAAATCTTGCAACTTTACAGTTAACTAGTGCAACGCTCAAACCACCTGCCTCTCATTGCACTCCACGAGGAGCCTGCCTGTTACGCGAATGCAGTAAGAAGCCAAGGTAAGTTGCTAGCTAGCATTAAACTTATCTTATAAAAACAATCAATCAATCATAATCACTAGCTTAACTTCACATGGTTGATGATATTACTAGTTTATCTAGCGTGTTCTGCGTTGCATATAATCAATGCGGTGCGCATTCGCGAAAAAGGAAAGTCGTTGCTCCAACGTGTAACTAACCATAAACATCAATGCATGTTTTAAAATTATATTTAGTCTGCTTATTTAGCTATTTAGCTTATTTAGCTAAAATAAATCCAGGTTAGCAGGCAATACTAACCAGGTGAAATTGTGTCACTTCTCTTGCATTCATTGCACACAGAGTCAGGGTATATATGATAATAATAAACGTTTTGTTTTCGAAATGATAGTTTCCGTATTCGAACATTTTAATGGCCAAAGGCTCGTATTTCTGTGTGTTATTATGTTATAATGAAGTCTTTGATTTGATATTTGATAGAGCAGTCTGACTGAGCGATGGTAGGCACCAGCAGGCTCGTAAGTATTCATTCAAACAGCACTTTTGTGCGTTTTGCCAGCAGCTCTTCGCTGTGCTTCAAGCATTGCGCTGTTTATGACTTCAAGCCTATCAGCTCCTGAGATTAGGCTGATGTAACCGATGTGAAATGGCTAGCTAGTTAGCGGGGTGCGTGTTAATAGTGTTTCAAAAGTCACTCGCTCTGAGACTAGGAGTAGTTGTTCCCCTTGCTCTGCATGGGTAACACAGCTTCGAGGGTGGCTGTTGTCAATGTGTTCCTTGTTCGAGCCCAGGTAGGAGCGAGGAGAGGGACGGAAGCTATACTGTTACACTGGCAATACTAAAGTGCCAATAAGAACATCCAATAGTCAAAGGTATATGGAATACAAATGGTATAGAGAGAAATAGTCCTATAAATACTATATTAACTACAACCTAAAACCTCTTACCTTGGAATATTGAAGTCTCATGTTAAAAGGAACCACCAGCTTTCATATGTTCTCATGTTCTGAGCAAGGAACTTAAACGTTAGCTTTTTTACATGGCACATATTGCACTTTGACTTTCTTCTCCAACACCAAATTGAACATGTTTCATTATTTATTTGAGGCTAAATGGATTTTTATTGATGTATTATATTAAGTTAAATAAGTGTTAATTCAGTATTGTTGTAATTGCCATTATTACAAATGAAAATTAGCCGATTAATCGGCCTCCAATAATTGGTATCGGCGTTGAAAAATCATAATCGGTCGACCTCTAGTACTATAACTATTTGCACATATTTACAACACTGTATATAGACATAATATGACATTTGAAATGTATTTATTATTTTGGAACTTTTGTGAGTGTAGTATTTACTGTTCACTTTTTATTGTTTATTTCACTATTGTTTATCCATTTCACTTGCTTTGGCAATGTAAACATATGTTTCCCATGCCAATATAGCTCCTTGAATTGAATTAAACAGAGAATATGTGTCACAGGAGAGAGTTCTAATTAAACCATTAAACCATTAAGGCCGCCTTCCCTTCTTCTCGCACCCTAAACTAGCCAGAGCCGTCTGCGGCTGAAAACTTGGCCAGTCTCCTGTCCTTGTGTATCGGTTCACTGACTGACTTCCTGGCGCCCTGTTTAGACAAAGGCAGCGTTTTCTCTTCACTGCTTCTAAAAGCACACACACTCGTTGACCGGTCATGCTGGACTTCCAAAATGACATGTCTTACTTCGGGATATTAGACATCTCCATTGGAGAGGAATGTTCGAGGTGAGGGACTTCTCTTCAAAATCAGCTGAGAAGGAGCTAATGACATGCAAACAATTGGGGAAAGACTAATTGAGAACGATTTCTGAGTTCCTAAAATGTAATCTGTCTTGTCCGGTTTCGTGACATCATCAGCGTCTCCTCTGACACTTGACCTGTCAGAGTGTCGGAGGTCTGTCAAGTGTCTCGCCTTTGACCTCTCTGTGTCTTTCCTATCTGAGGTTGTAGTATCTGGCTGGTATTAGTCAACATAGGACCTCTGCAAAATAATGGACTACTGTGCAAATAGCAGACTCCAAATAACAGTGTAATTCAGTATTTCTAAATCAGATATGCTATCGTTGTGGAAGGTTGACGGTATAGGCTATTTGCAGGGTGAATTTATCACTAGGTCACGATTAGGCGATTGTTTCTCTGTGATTCTCCAACTATTAACATATGAAAGGGCCCATTAGGGGAGAGCATGTTACTATCTTCAGATTAGCAATGGTCATTTTGGCCCGTGATGTTGTTGACTGGTTTGCTAAACAGCTCTCCCTTTTCTCTCTCTCCCTCTATAGCTGTCTACCCTCATTCTCCACTGACTCTCTGTCTCTCTCTTTCTCTCCCTCTCACTTTCCACCCATCCTCTCTCCCCCTCTCCCCTCTCCCCCCTCTCTCTAAACACTGCACTGCTGCTTCCCATTGAGTGGCTGAGCGTTGTTTGGATTTCTATAGTGGAGAAGAACAATGAAGTCTGGTCTGTTGCACACACACAAGTGCACACACACTATGCGCATGGTCTGTGAGAGCCAGCGTACCTGTGCGTGACTGCCACAGCAGGGAAGTGTGTGTGAGTGGCTCTCACACCGTGCTCCAATCTGACCCAACCAGCCCCAAACCCGCACACACAAATGAACTCACAAATACATTTGTACGTATGCAAATGATAATACACACACTCTTAAACTATGCAAACACCACAATCACACTCTCCCAGAGATTAGATTAAATGTAATTAGATTCAAATACACATGTATTATACATACAGTACAGTACAAATGGAACGGCACACAAAGCAAAGCCAAGCAATAATACAGTAGCACTTCAAGCAGTCAATAAAATAGATCCCAAGCTTTAACCCCGAAATACAAACATCACAAAGCTAAGATTCACAAATTCAAATGAAAATGCATAAATTACCACCACGCACACAATAGCACACAGTCAATCCCTCATTCCCCTTCTTTCTCCCTTTCCCGTTCTCTCTCTCCATTTCTCTCTCTCTCCCCTCGAGCTCCCTTCTTCTAGTGAATCCCCATTCACTTCCCAAGGACACCACTCTGCCATTCCATTCCCTCCACCATCCTGCCTTTTCCATCCCTTTCCATTGTTCTTTCACAATATTCAGCCTTAAGTAAGATGCCCTCCCATCACCCTGCGAATTGGAATTCAATATGCTGTATTGGCATGACCATGAAATATCAGTAGACTGTCTATAGTCCCTCTCCCTTTGCCCTCTCGATCTCTCAAATTCCAAATTAACTTGAAAGTGATGGATCAATGTTGACAAAGGAATGCAATACAAAATAATTACGGAAAATAAAAGGAATTAGTGTCAAATGGATGCTTTACAATTCCTCTTTCTCCCTCTCTCCCACTATTTCTTCCCCTATATCCCCTCTCCATCACTCCACCTCTACCTCCGTGAATGTGGGTGTTGTTCTTCTGTGAGAGAATGAACAGGTTGGTGTGTGTGAGTCAGAGAGGATTAAAAACAGTACAACATAGGCAGGAGAAGCAGCACTCTGCTCCATCTGAGCGTTGCCTGGCTTTCTGTTATCTATGTTTAGAAACAGAACTCTGGAGTCTTTATCCTCACTCTCCCTCTCACAAAGACACTGCTGTCTTTCAGTGGAAAAATACGACTTAGATGGGGACGTGACTTGAGCTGTGCAACAGGCACAATACTCAGCACAGTAAAAAATGGCTTTGAAAAGAAAGAGACAAAAATTATTTTCAAGATGACTTAAATAAAGAGCTGTTTCCTGGATGGAGTGGGTTAAGAGGGTCAGGCCCCAATGTCTCTCAATGGCAAGGCTGTGCTCACTGAGCCTCTCTCTCTCTCTCTGTTTCTTTCACTCTCTCTTTTTCACTTTTCTTCAGCAGTATCTCGATCACACCACTTAGTCTGTAAAAACGGCCTTATCTTATGAGGTGAGAGTAGAGATAGAGAGCTCAGGTGAGAAAAACAATTAGGCCTGCTATTCTGAATTTCAGCCATGCAGGATCCTCCCCGTGACTGGAGCATTAACAGATGAAGCATATTCCTTAAATGAGCACCTGAACACCTAAAGCTTAACAGCAGCCATTACAATAGGACATGGTGCTTCTAGACTGGTTAAAGGATTTACTGTAATTAATGAATGTGTGGGGGACTGCTTGTCTCTCGCTCTCTCCTTCTCTCCCTCTCGCTGTCTCCCTCTCTCACCATGGCCAGTATCTCTCATGTCTCCTCTCCTCAAAAGCACATGTAGCAGCCCCTTAATGGTTAGATGTTAGATCACACACGGCTTTAGAAGACAAAACAAACAGCAACTGTTCCTCTTTTTTGCTTAGAAACTGGCATCAAGAGACAGCATTAAAAAGGCAAAAGTGAAGAGAGCAAATTTAACAAAATAATGTGATACAGGCAGAAAAAAGTTATTGTTTACTGAGACAAACTTCCCCCTCTTCCTCCTCTCCCCTTCTCTCCCATCCCCCTCCCTCTCTTGCCTGGCCAGCTGTCTATACACCTGCTCGCTCTCTTTCTGTTTCACCCGTCATTCTAACTTTCTCTCTAATTCCCCTTCTCTCTCTCTCTCTCTCTCTCTCTCTCTCTCTCTCTCTCTCTCTCTCTCTCTCTCTCTCTCTCTCTCTCTCTCCTTATCTCTCTCTCTCTCTCCTTCTCTCTCTCTCTCTTATCTCTCTCTCTCCTTATCTCTCTCTCTCTCTCTCTCTCTCTCTCTCTCCTTATCTCTCTCCTTATCTCTCTCTCTCTCTCCTTATCTCTCCTCTATCTCTCTCTCTCTCTCTCTCTCTCTCTCTCTCTCTCTCTCTCTCTCTCTCTCTCTCTCTCTCTCTCTCTCTCTCTCTCTCTCTCTCTCTTCCTTATCTTATCTCTCTCCTTCCTTATCTCTCTCTCTCCTTCCTTATCTTCCTCTCTCCTTCCTTATCTCCCTCATCTTTTTACGTATCTCTCCTCTGCTCTTCTAATGCCATCTCCTTATATTATATGGTAAAAGCGACACAGTGTGCGACTGGTGGGGGTACCGTGTGTGTGTGTGCAAATTATCCTAATGCACAAGGGCTATCCAGCCTGTCACTATTTCACTCCCCATTATCCTCCCATCGCCGTGGCTTACCATCTCTCTCAAATCCAGGTTCTACCCCAATGAGCTGTCATAATATGCCTAAACATGGGATATAAATTTTAAAAAGGAGAGCAGCACTAAAACCCAGTAATTTCCCATACCAACCCCCGTCCTCATACCCCTATATCTGATCATCTCAATCCAGCTCTGTCATTAAATCACTGTCATCCAATCTTCCCACTATCCCTACCACAGCCTCAGTTTAATTTAACCTCCATCCTTCCCCCCTTCCTCCCTGTGCCCAACCATAGCACATTTCTAATGTTAATGCTCTCTCTCTCTCTCTCTCTCACACACACACACACACACACACACACACACACACACACACACACACACACACACACACACACACACACACACACACACACACACACACACACACACACACACACACACACACACACACACACACACACACACACACACACACACACACACACACACACAAGGCATTGGTTTAAAGGTGCTTCCCACAGAAGGGCTCAGCCTGAGCTACACTGTTATTTTCACACCCAGGATAAACATCTCTTTTATATACACTACTCACTACTGTTCTTTTTCTGCTCTTCTTTTCTCCTTCTCTGTATCTATTGCTCTCATCTACTTCTGCATATTAACCCATATGAAATTCCTGGTTGTTGTTTTTTACAGCTAACTTATTGAGAACATTGGTCTTACGAACAAAACATTCTACGCCATTTACGAAATATGTATTCTATCGTTGGTATGTCTCCACCGATAAATCCATGATTATCGAAAACTTCAATAAGCACTTCTCAACGGCTGGCCATGCCTTCCGCCTGGCTACTCCAACCTCGGCCAACAGCTCCGCCCCCCAGTAGCTCCTCACCCAAGCCTCTCAGGTTCTCCTTTACCCAAATCCAGATAGCAGATGTTCTGAAAGAGCTGCAAAACCTGTACCCGTACAAATCAGCTGGGCTTGACAATCTGGACCCGCTATTTCTGAAACTATCTGCCGCCATTGTCGCAACCCCTATTACCAGCCTGTTCAACCTCTCTTTCATATCGTCTGAGATCCCCAAGGATTGAAAGCTGCCGCAGTCATCCCCCTCTTCAAAGGGGAGACACCCTGGACCCAAACTGTTACAGACCTATATCCATCCTGCCCTGCCTATCTAAGGTCTTCGAAAGCCAAGTCAACAAACAGGTCACTGACCATCTCGAATCCCACCGTACCTTCTCCGCTGTGCAATCTGGTTTCCGAGGCCGGTCACGGTGCACCTCAGCCACACTCAAGGTACTAAACGATATCATAACCGCCATCGATAAAAGACAGTACTGTGCAGCCGTCTTCATCGACCTCGCCAAGGCTTTCAACTCTGTCAATCACCATATTCTTATCGGCAGACTCTACAGCCTCGGTTTTTCAGATGACTGCCTTGCCTGGTTCACCAATTACTTTGCAGACAGAGTTCAGTGTGTCAAATCGGAGAGGCATGCTGTCCGGTCCTCTGGCAGTCTCTATGGGGTGCCACAGGGTTCAATTCTCGGGCCGACTCTTTTCTCTGTGTATATCAATGATGTTGCTCTTGCTGCGGGCGATTCCCTGATCCACCTCTACGAGACGACACCATTCTATATACTTTCCGCCCGTCATTGGACACTGTGCTATCTAACCTCCAAACGAGCTTCAATGCCATTACAGCACTCCTTCCGTGGCCTCCAACTGCTCTCAAATGCGAGTAAAACCAAATGCATGCTTTTCAACCGATCGCTGCCTGCACCCGCATGCCCGACTAGCATCACCACCCTGGATGGTTCCGACCTTGAATATGTGGACATCTATAAGTACCTAGGTGTCTGGCTAGACTGCAAACTCTCCTTCCAGACCCACATCAAACATCTCCAATCGAAAATCAAATCAAGAGTCGGCTTTCTATTCCGCAACAAAGCCTCCTTCACTCACGCTGCCAAGCTTACTCTAGTTAAACTGACTATCCTACCGATCCTCGACTTCAAGATGTCATCTACAAAATGGCTTCCAACACTCTACTCAGCAAACTGGATGCAGTCTATCACAGTGCCATCCGTTTTGTCACTAAAGCACCTTATACCACCCACCACTGCGACTTGTACGCTCTAGTCGGCTGGCCCTCACTACATATTCGCTGCCAGACCCACTGGCTCCAGGTCATCTACAAGTCCATGCTAGGTAAAGCTCCGCCTTATCTCAGTTCACTGGTCATGATGGCAACACCCATCCGCAGCACGCGCTCCAGCAGGTGTATCTCACTGATCATCCCTAAAGCCAACACATCATTTGGCCGCCTTTCGTTCCAGTACTCTGCTGCCTGTGACTGGAACGACTGTAAAAATCGCTGAAGTTGGAGACTTTATCTCCCCTCACCAACTTCAAACATCAGCTATCCGAGCAGCTAACCGATCGCTGCAGCTGTACATAGTCTATAGGAAAATAGCCCACCCATTTTCACCTACCTCATTCCCATACTGTTTTTATACTGTTTTTATTTATTTATTTTTCTGCTCTTTTGCACACCAATATCTCTACCTGTACATGACCTGATCATTTATCACTCCAGTGTTAATCTGCAAAACTGTATTATTCGCCTACCTCCTCATACCTTTTGCACACATTGTATATAGACTGCCCATTTTTTTCTACTGTGTTATTGACTTGTTAATTGTTTATTCCATGTGTAACTCTGTGTTGTCTGTTCACACTGCTATGCTTTTATCTTGGCCAGGTCGCAGTTGCAAATGAGAACTTGTTCTCAACTAGCCTACCTGGTTAAATAAAGGTGAAATAAAAAAAATAAATAAAAAAAATGTTGAAGAACTAAGAGAAATAACAGTATACAAAAGGTTAACACATCCAGAGATAGAGATTTAAGTGTCTGGGACGAATGGACGAGCTAACATGTACTGTATAGGGATGTCTCTTCGTCTTTCTCTCTCATTTTTTCTCTCTCTCTCTCTCGCTCCCCCTCTATCCCTCTTTTTATCTCTCTCGCTGCCGAAACACACACACTGGTGGCACTTTAATTGGGGAAGACAGGAGTAGTAATGGTTCTAACAGAATAAATGGAATAGTTTCAAACACATCATTCACTCCAATCCAGACATTATTATGAACCATACTCCCTCCCCAGCTTCCTGTGACACACACAGAGACACACATACACACAGTTCTAAGGTCACTACGTGTTTTCCTGGCCGGAACAGGTGTCACGCAGACAGCGTACCGGAGTGCAGGTGTGGGAAAGGTGAAATCACTATAAACATTTTCTCTCTTTTTCTCTCTACTCTTATTTCATCTTATTTCTGTCAGTGTGGATCTAGCTGCTCTATTCTCTTGCTCCATCTCTTTCCCTCTTTCTTTCCCTCCCTCGCTTCTCGGTCTCTCTCATTCAGCGTGTGTGATCTCTTTTTCCATTAGTTAGTTTCTCCTGAGGATATAACGCCACCTACACACATTGAGCATGGGGCAGCCGGATCACACAACACAGAACAGCAGAGTTGCAGCTAGCTCAGAACAGAGAAACTACTTCACTCAGCATCAATACTTGTTGCAGTTACATAAATGGCAGTTTATATCCATCCACCACACAAACACACACGTCACAACAGCTCCACAATGTGAAAGCAAACCTTGTTAAACAGGTACTGAGAAACACACAGCATGAACTACATACTGTACAACAACCTGAAAGAGTCTATTTAGTATATAATGTTTAAGGATCTAATAAAACATTTTCGGCAAAAATATTTTGTTCGATTTGCATGAATAAAACAGCAGATAAAATTCAACCAAAGGGGACAAATAAAGACCAAAAACAAAATAACAAAACCATAAGGATTCAGAATAAATGTTCAGTCAACACATACAGTTCCTTCAGAAAGTATTCACACCCCTTGACTTTTTTTACCATTTTGTTGTGTTAAAAAGTGGGATTCAAATGGATATAATTGTCATCTTTTGTCAACGATCTACACAAAGTGAACAAATTATAAGAATTCTACTAATGGGAAACATTTGAGTCAATGCATATTAGAATCACCTTTGGCAGTGATTACAGGTGTGTCTTTCTGGGTAAGTCTCTAAGAGCTTTGCACACCTGGATTGTAAAATATTTGCCCATTATTCTTTAAAAAATTATTCAAGCTCTGTCAAGTTAATTGTTGATCATTGCCAGACAGCCATTTTCAAGTGTTGCCATAGATCTCCAAGCCAATTTATGCCAGAAATGTAACTAGGCCACTCAGGAACATTCAATGTCATCTTTGTAAGAAGTCCAGTGTATAATTGGTCTTGCGTTTTAGGTTATTGTCCTCCCGAAAGGTGCATTTTTCTCCCAGTTTGTTTTGGAAAGCAGACTGAACCAGGTTTTCCTCTAGGACTTTGCTGAACTCTATTCCTTTTCTTTTAATCCTAAGAAAACTCCCCAGTCCTTGCCGATGACAATCATACCCATAACATGATGCAGCCACCACCATTGCACATAATGCTTTGCATAAAAAAGATATATACATATTCTTTGCCACATTTTTGTAGTATTACTTTAGTGCGTTATTCCAAACAGGACGCATGTATTGGAATATTTTTACTCTGTACAGGCTTCCTTTTTTAAACTAATTTAGGTTAGTAATTGTGGAGTAACGACAATGTTCTTGATCCATCCTCAGTTTTCTCCTATCACTGCCATTTAACTCTATAACTGGTTTAAAATTACCATTGGCATCATGGTGAAATCCCGTAGCGGTTTCCTTCCTCGCCGCCAACTGAGTTAAGAAGGACACCTGCATCTTTGTAGAGACTAGGTGTATTGATACACCATCCAAAGTGTAACTAACAATTTCACCATGCTCAAAGGGATATATATATTCAATGTCTGTTTTTTACCCTTCTTTTCAAGATACTAGAAAAACTCCATGGTCTTTGTCGTTGAATCTGTGTTTGCAATTCACTGCTCGACTGAGGGACCTTACAGATAATTGTTTGGGTTACAGAGATGAATAGTCATTCAAAAATCATGTTAAACACCATTGTTGCACACAGAGTTAGTCCATGACACTTATCTGAATAGTTAGGCACATTTTTACTCCCGACGTTATTTAGGCTTGCCATAAAGGAATTGAATACTTATTCACGCATGACATTTCAGCTTTACATTTTTTTATTAATTAGTGAACAAAAATCTAAAAACATAATTCCACTTTGACATTATGGGGTATTTTGTGTAGATCAGTTACACAAAATATAATTGTATTAAAGGTTATATTCAAGCTGTGACACAGCAAAATGTGGGAAAAGTCAAGGGGTGTAAATACGTTCTGAATGCACTGTATCTATAACAGAGCTTGTGGCAACTACCACCTAAATACAGCCAACCATCAAGTGATCCCTCTCAGTCCATCTGTGTGATGAGAACATGCCCCACATTTTTTAGCAATTGGAGCCAAAAAAATCTGCTTAAAAACAACTAATTATATACCATAGATAGGAAATAGTTGTTTATCTCTTACCTTAATAAAGACAATGGTTGATATCAGTGATGCAAAATATGTATCAAACACAATCAAACACAACACAAGCAGTCTCCTCAGAATGCACACACACGCACGCACACACACGCACACACGCACACACACACACACAGCTGGGTGTAGGTAGAATAGTCAGTGCACTCACCTTGGTACTCCTGTCCGGGGGTGTAGGCAGTGGGGTTCCCAGCGATCTGTAGGGTGAGGAGCACCTCTCCCCCTCCCTCAGCTACCCCGGACCCCTCCAGCTCCCCATGGTGGGTACACAGGAAGAAGAAGGGGTTGAAGCGGGGGTAGAAGCCTGCTGCTGGGGGGCTCCCCAAATCCACACCGGTCCCCAACACCAGGACCAGCAGGGCACAGCCGAGGGCACCCCAGACAGAGGCCCATGCCATCACCCTGAAAAACGACGGAATGAGGGAGAGAGGAATGAAGAAGAGGAGGGAGAGTGGTGGTGTGTGGAGAAAGGTAGTCACAGGTAGAGTTCCAGTAAGATGGCTTGAGGGCTGGAGTCCACACTTGGTCGACTTGGATAGAGAAAGTCTAGTTCTGGGTTCTGACAGTGTGTGTAAATATGTGTGTGTGTGGTTGGTTATAAGCAGACTGTACTGTAGCACTCCGTTTCTCTCCTCTGTTCCGCCTTTTCTCTCTTCTCTCTTCCTTCCACTCTGTGGGAGTTCAGAGCTAGTCTTTGCTGTCCTGTTCCGCGGTTTAAATACCTCCCCTTCACCCACCCCTCCCTCCCTCTCTCTTTCAGACCCAGGCGTGCTGTACGCTCTCTGTGAGCCGGCCTCCTCCCTATTCCTCTCTCATCCAGCTCTCTCCTCCCTCTTTTTCTGTCAGTCATTCTATCACTCTGTTTCTCTCTCTCTAGCTCTCTCTCTCTCTATCCCCAGCTCCCTCTAGCCCACTGTATCACTCCACCCAGGACCCTTCCACCCTCTCTCTCTCCAGAGACCTTAGCTGTCTTATCTCTCTTAATCTGTTGGTGTCTTTATCCCCACCATGAGCATAGAGAGAGAGAGAGATCCTAGCTTATTCACACTTTCCTTTGTCTTTTTCCCCATCCACCACCCAGCCTGTCTCCTCCTCTTCTCCTCTACCACCTAGTATCACACCTCCCTCCCTTCCTTTTTCTCTTCCCTCTCTCTCTCAGCTCTCCATCTCACTTAGTCCCCCTCCCCTCTGCCTGTCTTCCTACTAACCCCTTCTCTCTATATATGTCTCCTTGTCTCTGTCTCCTCAGCTATGTATTTTTACCCAATTCCAAGTATTTTGTTTTTCCTCCTCCTCTTCTCTCGTTGCTTTTTTTTTATGGGGTTTCCTTCAGAATCTCCTTTTCCATCCGATTCTCCAACTTTCTCTTTCTTCACTGTCAGAGCCCAGCCAGCTTCTGCTTTCTCCCTTCTTTCCCTTTCTCTCTCTCTCCCTATTTCACTCTCCCTCCCTCCCCCTGTTCTCTGGTCTAGACTAACTCCCCACTATAGAGCAGAGTTGACACCAGAGCCGATAATTCTGTTTTCACCCCGTATGTCTCTATAGCCCGGCTTCCAAATCATAGCTTAGTATCTCCCTCTCTACTTCTGTATATTATCTCTCTCTTTCTCACTCTCCCTCTTCCTGGAATAAACAAAAACAGCATGGAGCTACTCCTCGTACCTCTCGTCCACACACATCTCCATCTGTTTCTCTCTCTCTCTCCATTCTACAAGTACAGCTTCAATGACTTACAAAAACAATCTTTCTCCAGAGCCAACACAGTGCATTATACATACACATACCGCCTTACATCTCTGTAACACAACTCAAAACTTAATAAACAACATTAAAGCAGACTAAACCAATAAAACATTTCAAAAGCAGTCTTTAGACCTCCGATGCTGGTGAGTGGTGAGCCACTGCTCTGCACGGATCTGATCTGTCTCTCTCTACTCAGCCGTGTGTGTGTGTGTGTGTGTGTGTGTGTGTGTGTGTGTGTGTGTGTGTGTGTGTGTGTGTGTGTGTGTGTGTGTGTGTGTGTGTGTGTGTGTGTGTGTGTGTGTGTGTGTGTGTGTGTGTGTGTGTGTGTGTGTGTGTGTGTGTGTGTGTGTGTGTGTGTGTGTGTGTGTGTGTGTGTGTGTGTGTGTGTGTGTGCTGTCTCTACTCAGCCAGTATGTTTGTGGTTTTGTGGTTAAACTCCGGTACAGACATAAGCGGCAGCCTAGCATGCTGAGCGAGCTCCAACACACACACACACACACAGCTGACCTGCTCGCGAAGCAGCAAGCAAAAGCTTAGCCTTCCCAACAGATGCTTGAACAAACTTAAGTCTGGGTCAAATATACATATATCAAACATAAACACACTATAGAAAATCCCCTGCTGCTGTTTCTCCACTCCCTGCTTTTACTGTGAGAGCAATGCTGTTATTTTGGGCCTGAGTGATGGAGGACAGCTGTTCCTGCTGTCAGGAAGTAGAACTCTGGTGGCCCTCTGACCCTTCTGTCATGGAGCACTGGGTACACCACACATACACATTATGCAAACATGGATACAGTAAAGACAATCAAGACGGTATTTTTCTAATGCACATCTGGGCCCTAAAACTATGCCAAATGACTTAAACACCTCTCTAAATCACTGCAAGGATGGAGAGAGAGAGAGAGAGAGAGAGAGAGAGAGAGAGAGAGAGAGAGAGAGAGAGAGAGAGAGAGAGAGAGAGAGAGAGAGAGAGAGAGAGAGAGAGAGAGAGAGAGAGAGAATAAAAGATCTTGGGGAGACTTTACAGTACTCAATGTGCTTGCTGCAGATTTTCAAAATATGCTTTTGAACCATAGCTAAACAAGCATTTGTGTAACAGTATTGATAGCCTAGCATAGGATTATGCCTGGCATTCAGCATGCAACATTTTCACAAAAACCTGAAAAGCATTCAAATAAAATAATTTACCTTTGAAGAACTTCAGATGTTTTCAATGAAGAGACTCTCAGTTAGATAGCAAATGTTCAGTTTTTACAAAAGATTATTTGTGTTGACAAATCGCTCCGTTTTCTTCATCACGTTTGGGTAAAAAAAAAAAAAACTTTTTTCCAAATTAACTCCATAATAGCTACAGAAACATATGGCAAACGATGTTTAGAATCAATCCTCAAGGTGTTTTTCACATATCTATCGATGATAAATCCTTCGTGGCAGTTGACTTTCTCTTCTGAAGAAATGGAACGCGCATGGACC
Source organism: Oncorhynchus gorbuscha (assembly GCF_021184085.1). Lineage (NCBI taxonomy): Eukaryota > Metazoa > Chordata > Actinopteri > Salmoniformes > Salmonidae > Oncorhynchus > Oncorhynchus gorbuscha. The sequence goes on from NW_025747771.1 coordinate 30,736, forward strand.
TAGAGATTACGCAATAATTTCGACACAGGACACCGGGCGGACACCTGGTAAATGTAGTCTCTTATGGTCAATCTTCCAATGATATGCCTACAAATACGTCACAATGCTGCACACACCTTAGAGAAACGACAGAAAGGGCAGGCTCATTCCTGGCGCATTCACAGCCATATAAGGAGAAATTGGAACACAGCGCCTTCAGAATCTGGGGCATTTCCTGTATGAAACTTCATCTTGGTTTCGCCTGTAGTATTAGTTCTGGGGCACTCACAGATAATATCTTTGCAGTTTTGGAAACATCAGAGTTTTTCTTTCCAAAGCTGTCAATTACATGCATAGTCGAGCATCTTTTTGTGACAAAATATCTTGTTTAAAACGGGAACGTTTTTTATCCAAAAATTAAAAGAGTGCCCCCTATCTCGAAGAAGTTAATAAAGACGAGCAAAAAAGTATACAATTGCTCAGAGAAACAGGTTTTGTTTAACAAGTAATAAAGAAACATTTTAAAATAGGAGTACCCCGGTTTTCATTACTTCAGAACACATTCCCCTTCTCTTTCCCTCCCTCACTGTTCCTTTCTTTCTCATTGTAAAATGTTGATTTTGTGGTCAATTTACCATATCTTTGTGGATTTTGATGTGTGTTGGGATTACTGACTTGCTGGAAGACCCACTTGTGGTCAAGTTTCAGCCTCCTGGCAGAGGCAACCAGGATTAACCTTTCTAGCGCTAGAGGAACCCCTCCACAACGTTCCGCAGAAAAGGCAGCGCGCGAAATTCTAAAATATTTTTTAGAAACATGTAACTTTCACACATTAACAAGTCCAATACAGCAAATGAAAGATACACTTCTTGTTAATCTACCCATCGTGTCTGATTTAAAAAAATGCTTTACAGCGAAAGCACAACATATGATTATGTTAGATCACCGCCAAGTCAAAACAACACACAGCCAAAGATAGGAGTCACAAAAAGCAGAAATATAGATAAAATTAATCACTAACCTTTGATGATCTTCATCAGATGACACTCATGGGACATCATGTTCCAAAACATCCGATGATTTTGCAGAAATACTCATAATAAACATCGACAAAAGATACAAGTGTTATTCACAGAATTAAAGATACACTTCTCCTTAATGCACCCGCTCCGTCAGATTTCAAAAAACTTTACAGAAGAAGCATAATCTGAGAACGGCGCTCAGAGCCCAATCCAGCGAGAGAAATAGCCTCCATTTTGGAGTCAACAGAAGTTAGAAATAACACAATAAATATTCACTTACCTTAGATGATCTTCATCAGAATGCACTCCCAGGAATCACAGTTCAACAATAAATTACTGATTTGTTCCATAAAGTCCATCATTAACGTCCAAATAGCCACTTTTTGTTAGCGTGTTCAGCCCAGTAATCCATCTTCATGAGGCGTGAGCACTACGTCCAGACAAAAACTCGAAAAGTTCCGTTACAGGTCGTAGAAACAAGTCAAACGATGTATGCAATCAATCTTTAGGATGTTTTTAACATAAAACATCATTAATGATCCAACTGGAGAATTCCTATTTCTGAAGAAAAGCACTGGAACGAGAGGTAACTCTGTCAGGTGCGCGTCACGAGCTGACAGAGTTACCTCAAACAGGTCTCATGAGCCCCTCCTTTATAGTAGAATCCTCAAACCAGTTTCTAAAGACGGTTGCCATTTAGTGGAAGACGTAGGAAGTGCAACATAACCAATATCCCACTGTATCATCAATAGGGACTGAGTTGAAAAACTACAAACCTCAGATATCCCACTTCCTGGTTGGAGTTTTCTCAGGTTTTCACCTGCCATATGAGTTCTGTTATACTCACAGACATCATTCAAACAGTTTTAGAAACTTCAGTGTTTTCTATCCAATACTAATAATAATATGCATATATTAGCATCTGGGACAGAGTAGGAGGCAGTTGATCTCTGGGTACGCTATTTATCCAAAAGTGAAAATGCTGCCCCCTGTAGTGTTCCACACTACACCACCGCTGAACACACCTGCCACACACTCACAAGCTCACACGCATTCCCTCTCCCTCTCTATTTCTCTCTCTCCCACCTTTTACTTATCTTGCAATAGGTTCAATAATCAACCCAAAACAACAAAAAATACAAAAAAATACAATAAACCTCAACGCATATTCTTTATCCCTTTACACGTGTGTGTATAAGGTAGTAGTTTTGGAATTGTTAGGTTAGATTACTCGTTGGTTACTACTGAATTGTCGGAACTAGAAGCACAAGCATTTCGCTATTCTCGCATTATCATCTGCTAACCATGTGTATGTGACAAATAAATTTGATTTGAACTCAGTCCAACACATATTTTTTTTATAGTTCTACAGTATGTCAGAGCGGGAAAGATTACCAGGAGAAAGCCATCTGTTTTACCTGTCGCAGTCTCTGTTAAGAGCTGCACACACACACAGACACCTCCCAGGAACCACAAAGCTCAGCAAAGGTCACAGTAACACATGGCCTTTGTGCTTTCTCCATGTAGACCCTGTCCTTCATCCATTCACCCATTGTTACACCACAGCTATCTCCCCTCCCCACTTCACACATACATGCAAACTGAGACACGCATGCACACACATGCATCCACACACACGTACAACCACACACACACACACACACACACACACACACACACACACACACACACACACACACACACACACACACACACACACACACACACACACACACACACACACACACACACACACACACACACACACACACACACACACACACACACACACACACACACTGGGCAGGCAGTGAGACTGAGGGCTATCACTATCCATTATGGAAAGTAGGTCGGTGAGGGGAGGGCTTGAGGAGTGGGGAAGGGACCTTCATTATTTTATCATTATTAACTTCCACCTCAGGGTTGCTATGTGCTGGGGGTCTTTTTGTCCACTTCTTGATTTTAACTCCCTCAATCTCCCAACCACACACACACACATCCTCGAGCTCACACACATGCAGGCTCAAGTGCACACAGACACTACCACCAAAATGCACATACAAACACACACACACACGCACACCACCACCACTCTCTTTCAAAGGGCTGCGTGCCAAACAAGGCAGAACAGAGCAGAAACACAAAAGAGTAAAAGAGCTCAAGGGGATAGAGAGAGTGTGAGGGATGGAGGGAGGAGGATAAAAGGGAGAGACAGAGAGAGGAGGGAGTTTGGGGTTGTTAGCTGTCTCTGCTTCATCACTCAGGAGACCCTAATTTACACTAACAGGTTGTTTACTCTCTATGGCAAATGGTAATAAAACAGGGTGTTTGAGGGAGGGAGAGGTGCCCTGAGAGAGCACTTCAGCTGTTATGGCTTGCACACTCCAATTAGCCATATGAAAGGACTATACTGAGGCCCAAATGGCACCCTATTCCTTATATAGTCCGCTACTCTTGACCAGGGGCCATAGGGAACAGGGTGCCATTTTGGGATGTAGCCTAACAGTCACCCTAACAGGAGAGCATGGGGATGTAGGTATAAAGGGGTGTAGCTATAAAGGGGGGGGTGTCTGTGTTAATGTCCACAGCCAGGATCACCCCAAAAGCCTGTTAACAAAGAGAGGGGTGGTGTCACACTTAGAGCAACGGTAACAGCTGCTTAAAAAACACTTACATTGCCAATACACAAGGTCACACAGTAGGCAGTCTGGGGTGGACTAGACACACAATGAAAAAGGAAGTGTCTGCTCTGTAAGTCATTTAATTTCATAGAGAAGGATGCAGAGTCATGTACAATAGAACTATCTGCTGTTAACTTTATACTATACGTCTTTCGATCCACAGGTTTGATAGTCAACAAAAAATATTAAGTCGAATTTGGGATAAACTGATATTCATCTTTATCTTTCTTACAATTAGCAGATAAGAACTTGTGATGGAAGTCTGTCCCTTTAATGCATGTGGTTGTCGAGATTCGGTAACAGAGGCTTACACACTGAGGTTTTACTGACGAAAACAGCCTAGCCCTGAGATAAGCCTTCCCAGATCCAGGCTCAGGGTGAGAAGGTCCAGAGGCGCTGGAAGTGGTCCATTATTGCGACCAGGAGGGGGAGGTGGAGTGAATAACACCCAGACAGTTTAACCTGTCCCTGGGTAGACCGGAGCAGACACTGGGGCATTCTCTTGCGGAGCTCCAGAAGATCCAGTTAACCCCAGCAGGCTCAACATTCTCAACATATCTCCATTCCTCTCTCACCACAGACTTCCATTTAGCACCTTCACCAGACTTCCTTCCACATGGGAGATGTGTGTGGTATGATGTTAATCCTAGTAAAGAACAAGAAAGCCTGCACACTGTTTGTGCTCCCAATTCACCATATTACATTGTCAGTGTGCAGGCAGTTATTTTAAGGATGTGCATATGACCACAAACACTTCTATATTGATACTGTCATGCAGGTGAAAGAGGACCCAAACGCGACTTAACAGAAACAGAGTTTATTAATGTTCAAAACGGAATAACTGAAATCCTCTAGATTTGTAGAGGGGAAAACAACTGGAGAAGCGGCCACAGACTGCAGGTCGCTTCGGGTAGGCGCAGGCCGTAGTCGACTGAGACACCTGCTCACACGCAGCGTCTGATGAAGGCACAAAACACGACAGGACAGGGTGATACACAATCACGGCAAAAACACGACAGGACAGGGCGAAACGCAATCACAGCATGGTGAATACAATACAAGGAACCGACGGAACAGGAACGGATCACAAAGGAATAAATAGGGACTCTAATCAGGGGAAAGGATCGGGAACAGGTGTGGGAAGACTAAATGATGATTAGGGGAATAGGAACAGCTGGGAGCAGGAACGGAACGACAGAGAGAAGAGAGAGCGAGAGAGTGAGAGAGGGAGGGGGAGAGAGAGGGATAGAACCAAACAAGACCAGCAGAGGGAAACGAATAGCATGGGGAGCACAGGGACAAGACATGACAATAAATGACAAACATGACAGTACCCCCCCACTCACCGAGCGCCTCCTGGCGCACTCGAGGAGGAATCCTGGCGGCAACGGAGGAAATCATCGATGAGCGAACGGTCCAGCACGTCCCGAGACGGAACCCAACTCCTCTCCTCAGGACCGTAACCCTCCCAATCCACTAGGTATTGGTGACCCCGTCCCCGAGAACGCATGTCCATAATTTTATGTACCTTGTAAATAGGTGCGCTCTCGACAAGGACGGGAGGGGGGGAGGGAAGACGAACGGGGTGCGAAGAAAGGGCTTAACACAGGAGACATGGAAGACAGGATGGACGCGACGAAGATGTCGCGGAAGAAGCAGTCGCACAGCGACAGGATTGACGACCTGGGAGACACGGAACGGACCAATGAACCGCGGAGTCAACTTACGAGAAGCTGTCGTAAGAGGAAGGTTGCGAGTGGAAAGCCACACTCTCTGGCCGCAACAATACCTTGGACTCTTAATCCTGCGTTTATTGGCGGCTCTCACCGTCTGTGCCCTGTAACGGCAAAGTGCAGACCTCACCCTCCTCCAGGTGCGCTCACAACGTTGGACAAACGCTTGAGCGGAGGGAACGCTGGACTCGGCAAGCTGGGATGAGAACAGAGGAGGCTGGTAACCCAGACTACTCTGAAACGGAGATAACCCGGTAGCAGACGAAGGAAGCGAATTGTGAGCGTATTCTGCCCAGGGGAGCTGTTCTGCCCAAGACGCAGGGTTTCTGAAAGAAAGGCTGCGTAGTATGCGACCAATCGTCTGATTGGCCCTCTCTGCTTGACCGTTAGACTGGGGATGAAACCCGGAAGAGAGACTGACGGACGCACCAATCAAACGACAGAACTCCCTCCAAAACTGTGACGTGAATTGCGGACCTCTGTCTGAAACGGCGTCTAACGGGAGGCCATGAATTCTGAATACATTCTCAATAATGATTTGTGCCGTCTCCTTAGCGGAAGGAAGTTTAGCGAGGGGAATGAAATGTGCCGCCTTAGAGAACCTATCGACAACCGTCAGAATCACAGTCTTCCCCGCAGACAAAGGCAGACCGGTAATGAAGTCTAAGGCAATGTGAGACCATGGTCGAGAAGGAATGGGGAGCGGTCTGAGACGACCGGCAGGAGGAGAGTTACCCGACTTAGTCTGCGCGCAGTCCGAACAGGCAGCCACGAAACGGCGCGTGTCACGCTCCTGAGTCGGCCACCAAAAGCGCTGGCGAATAGACGCAAGAGTGCCTCGAACACCGGGATGACCCGCTAACTTGGCAGAGTGAGCCCACTGAAGAACAGCCAGACGAGTGGAAACAGGAACGAAAAGGAGGTTACTAGGACAAGCGCGCGCGACGCAGTGTGCGTGAGTGCTTGCTTAACCTGTCTTTCAATTCCCCAGACTGTTAACCCGACAACACGCCCATAAGGAAGAATCCCCTCGGGATCAGTAGAAGCCACAGAAGAACTAAACAGACGGGATAAGGCATCAGGCTTGGTGTTCTTGCTACCCGGACGGTAAGAAATCACAAACTCGAAACGAGCGAAAAACAACGCCCAACGAGCTTGACGGGCATTAAGTCGTTTGGCAGAACGGATGTACTCAAGGTTCTTATGGTCTGTCCAAACGACAAAAAGGAACGGTCGCCCCCTCCAACCACTGTCGCCATTCGCCTAGGGCTAAGCGGATGGCGAGCAGTTCACGGTTACCCACATCATAGTTGCGCTCAGATGGCGACAGGCGATGAGAAAAATAAGCGCAAGGATGAACCTTATCGTCAGACTGGAAGCGCTGGGATAGAATGGCTCCCACGCCTACCTCTGAAGCGTCAACCTCGACAATGAATTGTCTAGTGACGTCAGGAGTAACGAGGATAGGAGCGGACGTAAAACGTTCTTTTAGAAGATCAAAAGCTCCCTGGGCGGAACCGGACCACTTAAAACACGTCTTGACAGAAGTAAGAGCTGTGAGAGGGGCAGCAACTTGACCGAAATTACGAATGAAACGCCGATAGAAATTAGCGAAACCTAAAAAGCGCTGCAACTCGACACGTGACCTTGGAACGGGCCAATCACTGACAGCTTGGACCTTAGCGGAATCCATCTGAATGCCTTCAGCGGAAATAACGGAACCGAGAAAAGTAACGGAGGAGACATGAAAAGAGCACTTCTCAGCCTTTACGTAGAGACAATTCTCTAAAAGGCGCTGTAGAACACGTCGAACGTGCTGAACATGAATCTCGAGTGACGGAGAAAAAAATCAGGATATCGTCAAGATAGACAAAAACAAAAATGTTCAGCATGTCTCTCAGAACATCATTAACTAATGCCTGAAAAACAGCTGGCGCATTGGCGAGACCGAACGGCAGAACCCGGTACTCAAAATGCCCTAACGGAGTATTAAACGCCGTTTTCCACTCGTCCCCCTCTCTGATGCGCACGAGATGGTAAGCGTTACGAAGGTCCAACTTAGTAAAGCACCTGGCTCCCTGCAGAATCTCGAAGGCTGATGACATAAGGGGAAGCGGATAACGATTCTTAACCGTTATGTCATTCAGCCCTCGATAATCCACGCAGGGGCGCAGAGTACCGTCCTTCTTCTTAACAAAAGAACCCCGCCCCGGCCGGAGAGGAAGAAGGCACTATGGTACCGGCGTCAAGAGACACAGACAAATAATCCTCGAGAGCCTTACGTTCGGGAGCCGACAGAGAGTATAGTCTACCTCGAGGAGGAGTGGTCCCCGGAAGGAGATCAATACTACAATCATACGACCGGTGAGGAGGAAGGGAGTTGGCTCGGGACCGACTGAAGACCGTGCGCAGATCATGATATTCCTCCGGCACTCCTGTCAAATCGCCAGGTTCCTCCTGAGAAGTAGGGACAGAAGAAACGGGAGGGATGGCAGACATTAAACACTTCACATGACAAGAAACGTTCCAGGATAGGATAGAATTACTAGACCAATTAATAGAAGGATTATGACATACTAGCCAGGGATGACCCAAAACAACAGGTGTAAACGGTGAACGGAAAATCAAAAAAGAAATAGTCTCACTGTGGTTACCAGATACTGTGAGGGTTAAAGGTAGTGTCTCAAATCTGATACTGGGAAGATGACTACCATCTAAGGCGAACATGGGCGTAGGCTTATCTAACTCTCTGAAAGGAATGTCATGTTTCCGAACCCATGCTTCGTCCATGAAACAACCCTCAGCCCCAGAGTCTATCAAGGCACTACATGTAGCGCCCGAACCGGTCCAGCGTAGGTGGACCGACAAAGTAGTACAGGACTTTGATGGAGAGACTTGAGTAGTTGCGCTCACCTGTAGCCCTCCGCTTACAGATGAGCTCTGGCTTTTACTGGACATGAATTAACAAAATGTCCAGCAACTCCACAATAGAGGCACAGGCGGTTGGTGATCCTCCGTTCCCTCTCCTTATTCGAGATGCGAATCCCTCCCAGCTGCATGGGCTCAGTCTCAAAGCCGGAGGGGGGAGATGGTTGCGATGCGGAGCAGGGAAACACCGTTGATGCGAGCTCTCTTCCACGAGCCCGGTGACGAAGATCTACCCGTCGTTCTATGCGGATGGCGAGAGCAATCAAAGAGTCCACATCTGAAGGAACCTCCCCGGAGAGAATCTCATCCTTAACCACAGCGTGGAGTCCCTCCAGAAAACGAGCGAGCAGCGCCGGCTCGTTCCACTCACTAGAGGCAGCAAGAGTGCGAAACTCAATGGAATAATCCGTTATGGACCGTTCACCTTGGCATAGGGAAGCCAGGGCCCTAGAAGCCTCCCCACCAAAACTGAACGGTCAAAACCCGAATCATCTCCTCTTTAAAGTTCTGGAAATCGTTAGAGCAAACAGCCCTTGCCTCCCAGATAGCTGTGCCCCATTCTCGAGCCCGGCCAGTAAGGAGTGAAATGACGTAAGCAACCCGAGCTCTCTCTCTAGAGTATGTGTTGGGTTGGAGAGAGAACACAATCTCACACTGCGTGAGAAAGGAGCGGCACTCAGTGGGCTGCCCGGAGTAGCAAGGTGGGTTATTAACCCTAGGTTCTGGAGGCTCGGCAGGCCAGGAAGTAACAGGTGGCACGAGACGTAGACTCTGGAACTGTCCAGAGAGGTCGGAAACCTGAGCAGCCAGGTTTTCCACGGCCTGGCGAGCAGCGGACAATTCCTGCTCGTGTCTGCCGAGCATGGCTCCTTGGATCTCGACGGCAGTGTAACGAGCGTCTGAAGTCGCTGGGTCCATTCCTTGGTCGGTTCCTTCTGTCATGCAGGTGAAAGAGGACCCAAACGCGACTTAACAGAAACAGAGTTTATTAATGTTCAAAACGGAATAACTGAAATCCTCTAGATTTGTAGAGGGGAAAACAACTGGAGAAGCGGCCACAGACTGCAGGTCGCTTCGGGTAGGCGCAGGCCGTAGTCGACTGAGACACCTGCTCACACGCAGCGTCTGATGAAGGCACAAAAACACGACAGGACAGGGTGATACACAATCACGGCAAAAACACGACAGGACAGGGCGAAACGCAATCACAGCATGGTGAATACAATACAAGGAACCGACGGAACAGGAACGGATCACAAAGGAATAAATAGGGACTCTAATCAGGGGAAAGGATCGGGAACAGGTGTGGAAGACTAAATGATGATTAGGGGAATAGGAACAGCTGGGAGCAGGAACGGAACGACAGAGAGAAAGAGAGAGCGAGAGAGTGAGAGAGGGAGGGGAGAGAGAGGGATAGAACCAAACAAGACCAGCAGAGGGAAACGAATAGCATGGGGAGCACAGGGACAAGACATGACAATAAATGACAAACATGACAGATACACACAAAAATAGGCTTATATAGTAGTTGATGAATGAATAAAAATACATATTATTTAAGAAAAACCACTGGGTGCAAGGACAAAAGAGAATGACGTAAAGCTGTGGACCTCCTCTCAGGGTAGATGTCATCTTCTTTAACTGGAGTTAACCATGTGTGTTTCCGAATCCAACAAGCGACACAGAAAGAGAAAGAGAGCTTTCTTCTGGTACCATTTAGAAGTGATGTATATTTCATCAGCTGTGAGTCATAGTTCTTATTGAGTTCCGACAACAGAATAATGGAGTGCGTTGCTCAGGGGTGTATCCCTCTCTTCGCACAGCGCAACACTTCCGCTGCATTTGCAATTCTGTCCAGAATGCCTCTGCGCTCCAGACGATACTGTAATATGGCTGAGGGATGTAGGACTGTGACTGTCTGCCGCCATGCAGAAACAAAGGCAAGAGATAAAATAAATGAAAAGAGAAAGGAGGAGGGGGTGGCGGTGTAGGGTGAAGAGAGGACACCAGCGGGAGAGGGGAAAAAAGAGAGAGATGAGGATAGATAGAGTAGATAGAGAAAGAAGAGAGAATTCCTTGAAACTCGACAGACAAATCTCCTCAATTCTTCTTCACACATCCCCATGCAACCAAATAATGTAGGGAGGTGGTACTTAAGGAGGGATGGATGAGAAAGTAAAGGAGAAGAATGCAGAGAAACAAGAGATTCAGTGTTTCAGTCAGTGTAACTCAAGGACATTACAGTCAGTATCCATTAGAGTCAGCGAATTTTCCCATCTGAGACAATAAAGTAACTACTACTTCTAACGACTGTACCTCATCCTCTATGTACATGTTTTGTTTCTTGTCTAAAAGGAAACCATTACCAGACCCTTTGACTTGCTGGGAGTTTTCAGCTGGCTGGCAGCTAGTTGACAGACCCCTTTCCTCTTCCTCCTCCACTTCTTCCTCCTCCTCCTCCTTCTCCACCTCCTCTTCTTCTATGAATCTAGATGACAACGAGTGCAAAAAAGCATGAGTAAAGTAAAGTACTATATGTAGAGTAAAGTACTATATGCATAGTTGGAGTCAAACACAGACAGAAACCTCCACATCTATTAAACACAAAAAAGCGAAAAAAACACGTCCTCTATAACCTTTGAATGACAGAAAATAAAACACATCTCTCTCTCTCTCTGCTCCATCCTCTAATATGAGCTGTTGTTAGGCATTATGTTCTGCTATACAGACTGGGAGAGAATGCTGTTCCACTGGGGTATAGGCGTGGCAGCACGTCTGGCCCCAACGTGGTCTCAGCACAATTTGTATTATTCTGTGGGTATATCTTTGTGGCTCCATTAAGTATGATATGTTACGTTAGGTTACATTATGAATTAAATAGCGGTCGTACAATATCATACACATTACTGGAAGTATAGTATCATAAATCTTACCTGGTTGTACAACAGCATACAAATTGGATGATGTTACTTATCAAATTTCTTGGTGGATGTATAGTAGTACATGTCTATCTCTGAGACCAGGCTGCTTGTTGTGCCAAAAAATGAGAATTACCGGGATAATGATTTCTCGGTAGTGATTAGGTGAACTAACAAACAAGGTTAGGATAATTTAAGTGACAGGTTAGGTGAAGTTAAATGGCTAAGAGTTCAAGCGTGGTTTCATCAGACCAGAAAATCTTGTTTCTCATGGTCTGAGATGAGAGATGGTTGTCCTTCTGGAAGGTTCGCCCATCTCCACAGAGGAACTCTGGAGCTCTGATCAAAGCCCTTCTCTGAAAAAAATTACTTTTTTCAAAAAATTATAAAAATGTAAAAATGAAAAGTGGTGCGTACATATGTATTCACCCACTTTGATATGAAGCCCCTAAATAAGATCTGGTGCAGCCAATTACCTTCAGAAGTCACATAATAAATTAAATAAAGTCCACCTGTGTGCAATCTAAGTATCACATGATCTGTCACATGATCTCAGTATATATACACCTGTTCTGAAAGACCCCAGAGTCTACAACAGCACTAAGCAAGAGGCACCACCAAGCAAGCGGCACTATGAAGACCAAGGAGCTCCAAACAGGTCAGGGACAAAGTTGTGGAGAAGTACAGATCAGGGTTGGGTTATAAAAAAATATCAGAAACTTTGAACATCCTATAAAATCGATTATTAAAAAATGGAAAGAATATGGCACCAGAACAAACCTGCCAAGAGAGGGCCGTCCACCAAAACTCACGGACCAGGCAATGGCGGCATTAATCAGAGAGGCAAAAAGAGACCAAAGATAACCATGAAGGAGCTGCAAAGCTCCACAGAGGAGATTGGAATATCTGTCCATAGGACAACTTTAAGCCGTACACTCCACAGAGATGGGCTTTACGGAAGAGTGGCCAGAATAAAAGCCATTGTTTAAAGAAAAAAATAAGTAAGCATGTTTGGTGTTCGCCAAAAGGCATGTGGGAGACTCCCAAACATATGGAAGAAGGTACTCTGGTCAGATGAGACTAAAATTGAGCTTTTTGGCCATCAAGGAAAACGTTATGTCTGGCGCAAACACAAAACATCTTATAACCCTGAGAACCTCATCCCCACAGTGAAGCATGGTGGCAGCATCATGTTGTGGGAATGTTTTCATTGGCAGGGTCTGGGAAACTGGTCAGAATTGAAGAAATGATGGATGGCACTAAATAGAGGGAAACCTGTTTCAGTCTTCCAGAGATTTGAGTCTGTTATGGAGGTTCATCTTCCATCAGTACAATGACCCTAAGCATATTGCTAAAGCAACACTCGAGTGGTTTAAGGGGAAACATTTAAATGTCTTGGAATGGCCTAGTCAAAGCCACGACCTCAATCCAATTGAGAATCTGTGGTATGACTTAAAGATTGCTGTACACCAGCGGAACCCATCCAACTTGAAGGAGCTGGAGCAAGGAGCTGGAGCAGTTTTGCCTTAAAGAATGGGCAAAAATCCCAGTGGCTAGATGTGCCAAACATATAGAGACATACCCCAAGAGATTTGGCGCTGTAATTGGCGCTGTAATTGCTGCAAAAGGTGACACTACAAAGTATTGATTTTGGGGGGGGATGAATATTTATGCACACTCAAGTTCAATTTTTTTGTCTTATTTATTGTTTGTTTTACAATAAAAAATATTTTGCATCTTCAAAGTGGTAGGCATGTTGTGTAAGTCAATTGATACAAACCCCCCCAAAATCCATTTTTATTCCAGGCAACAAAATAGGAATAATAATCATTACATTTTAACTTCTTGCGACAAGCAATCCCGGATTCGAGAGCGTAATCATAACCTCAAACGAATTAGCATAACGCAGTGGACATAAGAGCGTTGTACTCGTAACCGAAAGGTTGCAAGATCGAATCCCTGAGCTGACAAGGTAAACATCTGTCCTTCTGCCCCTGAAGAAGGCAGTTAACCCACTGTTCCTAGGCTGTCAATGAAAATAAGAATTTGTTCTTAACCGACGTGCCTAGTTTAAAAAGTGGGGGTCTACAGGAAGAAAAGTTTAGTAAAGCCATACAGGTGCTGAAAGAGGTGCACAAGCTTTCTACCAAGTCAGCTCGAATATGGAAAAGCCTCATGTACCTGCTGCCTTTGGAGGGAATGCTGCAATGCAAGCTTTTGCATATTTGATAAAAAAACATCAGTAAACACTTTTGAATGCAGCGGGGCAGGAACATTTTATATAGCGGTGTCTGGCCGCTGTGGTCGATTGTAGTTCAGCGAAAGGATGGTTTCTATGTGAAGGAGGCCACGTTTCACACAATTTAGAATAGATCCTGGTGCTCAAATATCACGATGAGAAATCGGCTAAATTTATGACAGGAAAAAGTATTACATTCAGCAAGGTATCAGGCGCATAATCGACTGCCTCTGATATCCCAGCATTGGTTCCACACTTGTCGCTGTGGAAAAATATTGTGTTACTGGTCTTAATGTGAGTGACATGGGTAGTAGTCGGTTGGAAGAATCTATGCGATATGCCAGGCGATTGGATTCTAAACGGTAACAAGTTAGAATTGGCATGGCCAAACACTACTTGCAAGCTCAGAATACCTTGGGAGGGGGGGTTAATCTCATTACATTTTACTGTCTTAATCTGAAATAAATGTACAGAATTGACTAAAGGGAGGAGGGTTCACGAGAAAATCGAGTGGAGTTAATATTGTGAGTAAGTGTTAGTAGAGTTTTGAAAAAGCTTTTATGTCAAGCGACAGCATTGGGATTACCAAACCTAAAATTACCTTAAAATGTTCGTTCATGAATGGTGGTTACGTAAAATCACGTGGAAAAGAGAGACCAGTCATATACGGGAGGAAATCCGGGAGTAAATGCCGCCATGTCTACAAGGATACATAAAAGATTGGGATCGATTAAAACAAACAATTGATCATTGGAGGGAGGACAGTGGGCTTTATCATTATCATGCTTGTTTGTAATTAAAACTTTTGTGTTGATTAAGATGTAGCATTGTGAATACTAATGAAATGTACACTTTCTCTTCCAGAAGAGGATGGGGTGTCCTTATCTCTCTCTTTGAAATGTTTCCCGAGACTGATGTCTTGGGAGAGAAGTTCATGAAATTCTGCAGTTCTATAAAGTAGAAAGGTTTCCAGATCCGGCAGTAAAGGGAGCTCCAAGATAAGTAAGGCTTGGCCATTTGTGTGTTTTTGCCCTATGTTTTACCACACATGCATACAAACCCACCGGTTATGAATATTTGTTAATGGTGTTAATACCATGTTTGATTTATTGTGTGGGGTGTTTTCATTTGGTTGTAGACCGGGTACGCCGAATGATAGAAATGTTTGAAATGTTTTTAAATGGTTTCCGAATTACAGGGAAAGAAAATGTTTAATGGTGTTGAATGACCTTTGTCCTGACTTACTGGTCAAGCCTCATCAACCTCAATAGAAAGGATAGAGACATTGGGTGAGATTTAAGTATAATAGGGTGGAGGGGGGTTTCTTATTTTTGTCTTGATACAAATCTCACAAGATTGGGTCTTATGTATGTTTAAAAAAAATTAATTTTGTACCTTTATTTAACTAGGCAAGTCAGTTAAGAACAAATTCTTATTTTCAATGACAGCCTAGGAACAGTGGGTTAACTGCCTGTTCAGGGGTAGAACGACAGATTTGTACCTTGTCAGCTCGGGAGTATGAACTTGCTACCTTCCGGTTCCTAGTCCAACGCTCTTAGCACTAGGCTACCCTGCCACCCTGTTGGGTTGGGATTCCTCCCTAAGTGTTAGCTTGCCAGTATGATTATGCCAATTTGGAAAAAAATGGTATCAACAGTGTGTTGGTATGCTTTTTGACATTTGTCTTAGGAATTTTGTATTATGAAAATTGGGAAGGTAATAATTTGTGATATGGCGAATAGTTGTTTTAGATTTTCTGATTCAGAAATGCCTTAAACTCTAGTTTTGGTCTGTCTCGAAGATATGGTGATAGTGACTACCGATGGTATCTATATGCAGGGAAGGAATAATACGACAAGAACAGTGTGAGCTTCACCCTCCAACCGGCTGAAGAAATGGCTAAAATAGTATTCACCAAGGCCTTGAGAGAGTGATAGGATACGGCATGTGTCAAAATGATTGATTGATGACAGGTGTCAAAAATATGATTGATTGCTGAACTTATGACCTTCTGACATGTAGTGAATATGTGCATTGTCCCGCCCCCCTGTTCGTGTGGTCATGTGTTAGAGGGTGTGTGTTATTTTGTGGCCCATGCCCCCCCCTCCACCCCCCAGTTTTATTTCCCTTACGGTTGTTATCTATGAAGCATGAATGTCTGGGGTTATAGATATCTCTGGGGGCCTCAGTATTATAAATGTCCAGAACAAGCCATTTTTTAAGACCTGAATATTAAACATCTAAAATATGTCTACAAGTGTAATTCTCGGAGTGCTCTGTAGCTCATGTCACGAACCCAACGCCAAAAGCTTGGAGGATATTTTGTTAGAGGCTCCCGAATGTTTTAACGGCTTTATGTGTACAAGCGAGGGCCATATTTCTATATATTCAACCCGGAGGAATCTACGGTTAAGATATTCACAGACAGCGTGTCCCAACCCTTTTATCGTGCAGAACCCGAGACTTATTCTCCAGCGCTAAGGATGTGAGA
>NW_025747772.1:0-25000 GCF_021184085.1 Oncorhynchus gorbuscha
TCCCTCTCCCCCTTTCTCCCTCTCTTCCCTTTCTCCTCTCTTCCCTTTCTCCTCTACTCCCTTTCTCCTCTCCCCCTTTCTCCTCTCCCCTTTCTCCTCTCCCCCTTTCTCCTCTCTTCCCTTTCTCCTCTCTTCCTTTCTCCTCTCTTCCCTTTCTCCTCTCTTCCCTTTCTCCTCTCTTCCCTTTCTCCTCTCTTCCCTTTCTCTCTCTTCCATTACATTTACATTACATTTAAGTCATTTAGCAGACGCTCTTATCCAGAGCGACTTACAAATTGGTGCGTTCACCTTATGACATCCAGTGGAACAGTCACTTTACAATAGTGCATCTAAATCTTAAAGGGGGTGAGAGGGAATACTTATCCTATCCTAGGTATTCCTTAAAGAGGTGGGGTTTCAGGTGTCTCCGGAAGGTGGTGATTGACTCCGCTGTCTTCCCTTTCTCCTCTCTTCCCTTTCTCCTCTCTTCCCTTTCTCCTCTCTTCCCTTTCTCCTCTCTCTTCCCTTTCTCCCCTCTCTTCCTTTCTCCTCTCTTCCCTTTCTCTTCTCTTCCCTTTCTCTTCTCTTCCCTTTCTCTTCTCTTCCCTTTCTCTTCTCTTCCCTTTCTCCTCTTCCCTTTCTCCTCTCCTCCCTTTCTCCTCTCTTCCCTTTCTCCTCTCTTCCCTTTCTCCTCTCTTCCCTTTCTCCTCTCTTCCCTTTCTCCTCTCTTCCCTTTCTCCTCTCTTCCCTTTCTCCCTCCTCCCTTTCTCCCTCTCCTCCCTTTCTCCTCTCCTCCCTTTCTCCTCTCCTCCCTTTCTCCTCTCCTCCCTTTCTCCTCTCTTCGCTTTCTCCTCTCTTCGCTTTCTCCTCTCTTCGCTTTCTCCTCTCTTCGCTTTCTCTCTTCGCTTCGCTTTCTCCTCTCTTCGCTTTCTCTTCTCTTCGCTTTCTCTTCTCTTCGCTTTCTCTTCTCTTCCTTTCTCTTCTCTTCCCTTTCTCTTCTCTTCTCTTCCCTTTCTCTTCTCTTCTCTTCCCTTTCTCCTCTCCTCCCTTTCTCCTCTCCTCCCTTTCTCCTCTCCTCCCTTTCTCCTCTACTCTCTCTTCTCCTCTCTTCCCTTTCTCCTCTCTTCCCTTTCTCCTCTCTTCCCTTTCTCCTCTCTTCCCTTTCTCCTCTCTTCCCTTTCTCTTCTCCTCCCTTTCTCCTCTCCTCTCTTCTCCTGCCCTCCTGTTCTCCTCTCTCCTTCGCTCCTCCCTTCTCTCCTCTGTTCTATCAGTGACCACAAGTGATGCAGTAAGTAAACATCAAATCACCAAAATATGAACCCTGTGATCTCTAGCTGACTCATCTCACCAGGGACTTACTGAGTCAAGATGCTGCCATTTTTTTACATTGGAACAGATAGAAATGTCATGTGTAGAGATGGCAGATTGTCTATTCTATATGACAACATAATCATGTCTCTTCTATACGATACATTTCTATCTGAATCTACGCATCCCAAAATTGCACCCTATTCCCTATATAGTGCACTTATTTTGACCAGGGCCCATAGAGCTCTTGTTGTAAATAGTGCACTATGTAGGGAATAGGGGTTCATTTGGGACTCACACCTACCCTCTGACCCCATGACATCATTAGTGAAACGGAGCAGTTGTTTGGATTAACACACAGGTGGTGGTATCACTGTTATCCCACTGAGCTGGGATCTGCTGCCTGGCTACACACACACACACACACACACACACACACACACACACACACACACACACACACACACACACACACACGCGCGCTGCTCATTCGGGCAACAGTAACAGACCAGAAAGACTTCCCTCATCTGTCTGCCGATCTCTATTCATTTCACTAATGATAATTCATTTCAATTATTGATTTGAATTAACAGAGAGCTATAATTCTTTGTTCACTGTTCCTCGGTCACAGACACGAAATTACTCAGCTGCGTCAAAGTCCATGTGTTCCAAAAAGCAGAATGATCTGTATTTTTTCAGATAGTCATATTTTAGATAGTAAGGTGCTGTTTGGTGTAGAGTTTTAAAAAAAAATTACTGTTGAAAAATTAATGTTTTCTAAAAAACAGGGATTATTTTGCGTCTTCTGTCCAAATATATGCAGTGAGTGACCCAGATCTGTTGTTCGTAGCCTCGTACCTCTCTTCAGTGAGTGACCCAGATCTGTTGTTCGTAGCCTCGTACCTCTCTGCAGTGAGTGACCCAGATCTGTTGTTCGTAGCCTCGTACCTCTCTTCAGTGAGTGACCCAGATCTGTTGTTCGTAGCCTCGTACCTCTCTGCAGTGAGTGACCCAGATCTGTTGTTCGTAGCCTCGTACCTCTCTGCAGTGAGTGACCCAGATCTGTTGTTCGTAGCCTCGTACCTCTCTGCAGTGAGTGACCCAGATCTGTTGTTTGTAGCCTCGTACCTCTCTTCAGTGAGTGACCCAGATCTGTTGTACCTCTCTTCAGTGAGTGACCCTCGTACCTCTCTTCAGTGAGTGACCCAGATCTGTTGTTCACAGCCTCGTACCTCTCTTCAGTGAGTGACCCAGATCTGTTGTTCACAGCCTCGTACCTCTCTTCAGTGAGTGACCCAGATCTGTTGTTCGTAGCCTCGTACCTCTCTTCAGTGAGTGACCCAGATCTGTTGTTCACAGCCTCGTACCTCTCTTCAGTGAGTGACCCAGATCTGTTGTTCGTAGCCTCGTACCTCTCTTCAGTGAGTGACCCAGATCTGTTGTTCGTAGCCTCGTACCTCTCTTCAGTGAGTGACCCAGATCTGTTGTTCGTAGCCTCGTACCTCTCTTCAGTGAGTGACCCAGATCTGTTGTTCGTAGCCTCGTACCTCTCTTCAGTGAGTGACCCAGAGTGAGTGACCCAGATCTGTTGTTCGTAGCCTCGTACCTCTCTTCAGTGAGTGACCCAGATCTGTTGTTCGTAGCCTCGTACCTCTCTTCAGTGAGTGACCCAGATCTGTTGTTTCGCAGCCTCGTACCTCTCTTTTCCAGGATATTTGGGATGAAACAGTCCTTTGTTCATTCATCCTTTAGAGGTGCTACACATACAGTCAGTTCCTCTGTTAGCCAGAAGAGAAATGAGAGGATGGGAAGAGTGGGAGGGGAGGGAGGAGGAAAGGGGTGAGGAGAGGAAGAGCAGGAGGGGAGGGAAGAGGGAGAGTGGTGATGAGAAGGGTGCGGGGAAGAGCTGGGAGGGAAGGGAAGAGGGAAAGGGGCGAGGAGAGGGAAGAGAGGAAGAGCTGGAGGAGGGAAGAGGGAAAGGGACGAGGAGAGGGGAGGGGGAAAAGCTGGAGGGAGGGAAGAGGGAGAGTGGTGATGAGGGGTGCGGGGAAGAGCTGGAGGGGAGGGAAGAGGGAAAGGGGCAAGGGGAAGAGCTGGAGGGAAGAGGGAAAGGGGTGAGGAGAGGGGTGCGGGGAAGAGCGGGAGGGTGAGGGGAGAAGTAAAGAAGTGAGGGATGGGAAAGGGGAGAGGGGTGAGGGGAAGAGTGAGAGGGGTGAGGGTAAGTGTAAAGGGGAGAGGGGTGAAGTACAGTACATACACTTTCAATTCACATGAGCGACTGGAATGTTTACGAGCCAAGAGAGGGTTCGGTTGACGTTCTTGAGTTTCAGCTCAAAAATGTCACAGTAGCCAATAGCCAGGAGGCAAAGCATTGCAAATTATTCTACTGACTGACTAGCTAGCTACTAGCTAAGCAAGCAACTCTTCATGCCCCTACAATATAACTCCTAATAATTACAACCAAACTATATTACACTATTAATAATTACAACCAAACCATATTACATTCTTGAATAGCTCAACAATTCACAAACATTTGCAGATAATTAAATGCTTTATTTTCAAATCTTTTAGCTTAAATACAAAAGCACAAGTAATGTTAGCCTACTGAAAATGCATGCTTATCCCTCTAATACGAATATAAAGTACATTAGGCCTACCTTACAACATCACAACAAACCATGCTTCATTTTAAACAATATCATGCTAATCATTAGGCTACATGTGCTAATCATTAGGCTACATGTGCTAAATGTCAGGCTACATGTGCTAATCGTCAGGCTACATGTGCTAATCGGCAGGCTACATGCGCTAATCGGCAGGCTACATGCGCCTAACATCAGGCTACATGCGCCTAACATCAGGCTACATGTGCTAATCGGCAGGCTACTTGTGCTAATCGTCAGGCTACATGTGCTAATCGTCAGGCTACATGTGCTAATCGTCAGGCTATATGTGCTAATCGTCAGGCTACATGTGCTAATCGTCAGGCTACATGTGCTAATCGTCAGGCTACATGTGCTAATCATTAGGCTACATGTGCTAATCGTCAGGCTACATGTGCTAATCGGCAGGCTACATGCGCCTAACATCAGGCTACATGCGCCTAACATCAGGCTACATGTGCTAATCGTCAGGCTACTTGTGCTAATCGTCAGGCTACATGTGCTAATCGTCAGGCTACATGTGCTAATCGTCAGGCTATATGTGCTAATCGTCAGGCTACATGTGCTAATCGTCAGGCTACATGTGCTAATCGTCAGGCTACATGTGCTAATCATTAGGCTACATGTGCTAATCGTCAGGCTACATGTGCTAATCGTCAGGCTACATGTGCTAATCGTCAGGCTACATGTGCTAATCGTCAGGCTACATGTGCTAATCATTAGGCTACATGTGCTAATCGTCAGGCTACATGTGCTAAAAGATAATTGTGACTGAAAAAGTGGGTATAATTCACCGGGGAGCTGTTTTATGTAGAAGCCCATTCCTGCCACCCACAATAAAATACATATAGATCAAACATAGTGTAATGACCCGACTAGATCATAAAGGAACAATTGTCCAGACAGAGGCCTGAGTTTACGAATTGACGGTTTATTACACCAACTTTACACAGGCTACTGTTTGGGCCGTAGCACACGCCAAATAGATGACACAAGCCAATCGTGACCTTCTCCTGTGAAGCCCAGACGTAAGAGAGAGAGAACAAAAGCTGAACCTGGTCTTAACTTCCAATGCTCCACCCCCCTGCCCAACCCCCCTCCACGCCACTCCGCCAACCACCAGGATGCCCGGCATCAAAACATTCCAGGCATTCCCGTGATTGGCAGATAGCAGGTTGATTGACAGGTCGGACCCCGCGAACACCGGGTACTGGTCAGTACAACACAACCACCTCCTAGCCTAACACATAACACACAGCTGTCTGTGCGGGTCGCTACAATAGGTTCTGTTTCTTCATTTGTAGCGTTGTGAGGTTATTTTCATCTCTCCACGTTGCAGAGATCAGCACAACAGGACTGCCAGCAAACTGGTGTGCTAATGTGCTAATCGTCAGGCTACATGTGCTAATCGGCAGGCTACATGCGCCTAACGTCAGGCTACATGTGCTAATCGTCAGGCTACATGTGCTAATCGTCAGGCTACATGTGCTAATCGTCAGGCTACTTGTGCTAATCGTCAGGCTACGTGTGCTAATCATCAGGCTACGTGTGCTAATCATCAGGCTACGTGTGCTAATCGTCAGGCTACGTGTGCTAATCATCAGGCTACATGTGCTAATCGTCAGGCTACATGGGCTATAAAAGGAGGAAGTATGGCTATAAAAGAGGAAGTATGGCTGTAAAAGAGGAAGTATGGCTGTAAAAGAGGAAGTATGGCTGTAAAAGAGGAAGTATGGCTGTAAAAGAGGAAGTATGGCTGTAAAAGAGGAAGTATGGCTGTAAAAGAGGAAGTATGGCTGTAAAAGAGGAAGTATGGCTATAAAAGAGGTTGACGGTGCTGAATAACAACTTTAAACATAAACTTACTCATAAAAACAGCAGCTCTTTGAGTCTTTCTCTAGTCGTGGTTTTAAACGTTTTTAAATCTCACAGTATGATCAACTTTGCTGTGCGTTCTGAGGTTTCTTTTTACAGTCCGTGGCTTGAGGAAACTGTGCAGACACGGGTATTGGAGCTATCTGATTGGCCAGCGGTAGGCCTGTAGGGGCACTTGATTTGCTCCCTGGGTCTGCCGGCTAGGTTCTACCTTTCAGACACAGGAAAGGGTTCCAAAAGGGGAACACTTTGCCTTCCCACCACCAGGGCTGCCGAATCAGAGGTTTGTAGGTTATGGCTGTGAGTTTGTGTAGGTTATAACTGAATGACGCGATTTATGGATTTAACAGCAGTAATAGTTTAGGAGCATAATGTTCAAAGAAGTGGAGAGGTTTTGCATAATTGGGGGTATTGTCTAAAACAAGGGAGGAAATGAACCAAACACAGAAACCTATTGAACAAGACAGACGTGTGTGTGTGTGTGTGTGTGTGTGTGTGTGTGTGTGTGTGTGTGTGTGTGTGTGTGTGTGTGTGTGTGTGTGTGTGTGTGTGTGTGTGTGTGTGTGTGTGTGTGTGTGTGTGTGTGTGCCTGCGCAGCGACAGTGTATTCATATCTGGAACAGGTGCAGCAACATTTCATAAATAGTTTCCCTCTCGTCAGGTATTTAAGGAATGTTCCAGGCTGCCTGTCCGCTCAGCCAGGTAAAGTCCTGATTCGTCTGCTTTATGACTTCAGTACAGGTATTGTTGAACTGTTGGTTCATTGAACTGTGCCGCCAGCAGTCACAGCTCACCTTTAGATGTACTGATTATATATTGCAACTCATTCACAGTGACAGTGTTCTCTCACCCAGAGTTAAAGCCCCACGTTTGATTGTTAAATGGGGTGTGTAATGTGATGGTGTTTTTTAGGAATACAACTGGAATGGTTCTGGAATCACTTTAGAATGGTTCAAGGTTCTAATCTAGATTGTAGAATGTAGGTCAGGATGTTCTCTCACTGACACACTGCTAGACAGCAAACAGACCTAAAACCACCAGCTAATAACCCTATTGACCGACCAATGGTCTATACAGGTATTGTTTCTGTTCAGTACGTAATGTTCAGGGATTGTATCTGTACAGGTACGTAATGTTCAGGTATTGTATCTGTGCAGGTATGTATTGTATCTGTGCAGGTACGTAATGTTCAGGTATTGTATCTGTACAGGTATGTAATGTTCAGGTATTGTATCTGTACAGGTACGTAATGTTCAGGTATTGTATCTGTACAGGTACGTAATGTTCAGGTATTGTATCTGTACAGGTATGTAATGTTCAGGTATGTAATGTTCAGGTATTGTATCTGTACAGGTATGTAATGTTCAGGTATTGTATCTGTTCAGTACGTAATGTTCAGGTATTGTATCTGTACAGGTATGTAATGTTCAGGTATTGTATCTGTACAGGTACGTAATGTTCAGGTATTGTATCTGTACAGGTACGTAATGTTCAGGTATTGTATCTGTACAGGTATGTAATGTTCAGGTATGTAATGTTCAGGTATTGTATCTGTACAGGTATGTAATGTTCAGGTATTGTATCTGTACAGGTATGTAATGTTCAGGTATGTAATGTTCAGGTATTGTATCTGTACAGGTATGTAATGTTCAGGTATTGTATCTGTACAGGTATGTAATGTTCAGGTATTGTATCTGTACAGGTATGTAATGTTCAGGTATGTAATGTTCAGGTATTGTATCTGTACAGGTACGTAATGTTCAGGTATTGTATCTGTACAGGTATGTAATGTTCAGGTATTGTATCTGTACAGGTATGTAATGTTCAGGTATGTAATGTTCAGGTATTGTATCTGTACAGGTATGTAATGTTCAGGTATTGTATCTGTTCAGTACGTAATGTTCAGGTATTGTATCTGTACAGGTATGTAATGTTCAGGTATTGTATCTGTACAGGTATGTAATGTTCAGGTATTGTATCTGTACAGGTACGTAATGTTCAGGTATTGTATCTGTACAGGTATGTAATGTTCAGGTATTGTATCTGTTCAGTACGTAATGTTCAGGTATTGTATCTGTACAGGTATGTAATGTTCAGGTATTGTATCTGTTCAGTACGTAATGTTCAGGTATTGTATCTGTACAGGTACGTAATGTTCAGGTATTGTATCTGTTCAGTACGTAATGTTCAGGTATTGTATCTGTACAGGTATGTAATGTTCAGGTATTGTATCTGTACAGGTACGTAATGTTCAGGTATTGTATCTGTACAGGTATGTAATGTTCAGGTATTGTATCTGTACAGGTATGTAATGTTCAGGTATTGTATCTGTACAGGTATGTATTGTATCTGTACAGGTATGTAATGTTCAGGTATTGTATCTGTACAGGTATGTAATGTATCTGTACAGGTATGTATTGTATCTGTACAGGTACGTAATGTTCAGGTATTGTATCTGTACAGGTATGTAATGTTCAGGTATTGTATCTGTACAGGTATGTAATGTTCAGGTATTGTATCTGTACAGGTATGTATTGTATCTGTACAGGTATGTAATGTTCAGGTATTGTATCTGTACAGGTATGTAATGTTCAGGTATTGTATCTGTACAGGTATGTAATGTTCAGGTATTGTATCTGTACAGGTACGTAATGTTCAGGTATTGTATCTGTTCAGTACGTAATGTTCAGGTATTGTATCTGTACAGGTATGTATTGTATCTGTACAGGTATGTAATGTTCAGGTATTGTATCTGTACAGGTATGTAATGTTCAGGTATTGTATCTGTACAGGTATGTATTGTATCTGTACAGGTATGTATTGTATCTGTACAGGTATGTATTGTATCTGTACAGGTATGTAATGTTCAGGTATTGTATCTGTACAGGTATGTAATGTTCAGGTATTGTATCTGTACAGGTATGTATTGTATCTGTACAGGTATGTATTGTATCTGTACAGGTATGTATTGTATCTGTACAGGTATGTAATGTTCAGGTATTGTATCTGTACAGGTATGTAATGTATCTGTACAGGTATGTAATGTATCTGTACAGGTATGTATTGTATCTGTGCAGGTATGTATTGTATCTGTACAGGTATGTATTGTATCTGTACAGGTATGTAATGTTCAGAGATTGTATCTGTGCAGGTATGTATTGTATCTGTACAGGTATGTATTGTATCTGTACAGGTATGTATTGTATCTGTACAGGTATGTATTGTATCTGTACAGGTATGTATTGTATCTGTACAGGTATGTAATGTTCAGAGATTGTATCTGTGCAGGTATGTAATGTATCTGTACAGGTATGTATTGTATCTGTACAGGTATGTATTGTATCTGTACAGGTATGTATTGTATCTGTACAGGTATGTATTGTATCTGTGCAGGTATGTATTGTATCTGTACAGGTATGTAATGTATCTGTACAGGTATGTATTGTATCTGTGCAGGTATGTATTGTATCTGTACAGGTATGTATTGTATCTGTACAGGTATGTAATGTTCAGAGATTGTATCTGTGCAGGTATGTAATGTATCTGTACAGGTATGTATTGTATCTGTGCAGGTATGTAATGTATCTGTACAGGTATGTATTGTATCTGTACAGGTACGTAATGTTCAGGTATTGTATCTGTTCAGGTATGTATTGTATCTGTACAGGTATGTATTGTATCTGTACAGGTATGTATTGTATCTGTACAGGTATGTAATGTATCTGTACAGGTATGTAATGTATCTGTACAGGTATGTATTGTATCTGTGCAGGTATGTATTGTATCTGTACAGGTATGTATTGTATCTGTACAGGTATGTAATGTTCAGAGATTGTATCTGTGCAGGTATGTAATGTATCTGTGCAGGTATGTAATGTATCTGTACAGGTATGTATTGTATCTGTACAGGTATGTATTGTATCTGTACAGGTATGTATTGTATCTGTACAGGTATGTATTGTATCTGTACAGGTATGTATTGTATCTGTACAGGTATGTATTGTATCTGTACAGGTATGTATTGTATCTGTACAGGTATGTATTGTATCTGTACAGGTATGTATTGTATCTGTACAGGTATGTATTGTATCTGTACAGGTATGTATTGTATCTGTACAGGTATGTATTGTATCTGTACAGGTATGTATTGTATCTGTACAGGTATGTATTGTATCTGTACAGGTATGTAATGTGCATTGATTGCCTACAGAATACAAATATGACATGGGTTATATCACAGTTCCAGCCCCAAATGCTGCTTAATGTATATGACTGGGAGTCTCTCTCTCTCCATGATATAGTCATATACTTAGAACAACTAAACACACCATCCGGAAACTGTCTTGCTCCCTAAAGCAGTTGGATCCCCTACTAGTTCATCAAGCTCTCTGACATCTCCTGACTGATCTCTCTGTTATGTACTGTATGGAGAATATGCTCCTGACTGATCTCTCCGTGTTATGTACTGTATGGAGAATATGCTCCTGACTGATCTCTCTATGTTCTGTACTGTATGGAGAATATGCTCCTGGCTGATCTCTCTGTTATGTACTGTATGGAGAATATGCTCCTGACTGATCTCTCCGTGTTATGTACTGTATGGAGAATATGCTCCTGGCTGATCTCTCTGTTATGTACTGTATGGAGAATATGCTCCTGACTGATCTCTCTGTGTTATGTACTGTATGGAGAATATGCTCCTGTCTGATCTCTCTATGTTATGTACTGTATGGAGAATATGCTCCTGTCTGATCTCTCTGTGTTATGTACTGTATGGAGAATATGCTCCTGTCTGATCTCTCTGTGTTATGTACTGTATGGAGAATATGCTCCTGGCTGATCTCTCTGTGTTATGTACTGTATGGAGAATATGCTCCTGTCTGATCTCTCTATGTTATGTACTGTATGGAGAATATGCTCCTGGCTGATCTCTCTGTGTTATGTACTGTATGGAGAATATGCTCCTGGCTGATCTCTCTGTTATGTACTGTATGGAGAATATGCTCCTGACTGATCTCCCTGTGTTATGTACTGTATGGAGAATATGCTCCTGACTGATCTCTCCGTGTTATGTACTGTATGGAGAATATGCTCCTGACTGATCTCTCTGTGTTCTGTACTGTATGGAGAATATGGCGTGAGTGGCGAGTCAACTAAAACATTACCAAGACTTGAGAGTAAAGACCAGATAGAGGATGAAGCTTATTCATGCATTACTTAACATTACTGCCTTCCTGCCTGTTTCTTATTCCTCTGAGGTAGCTAATGCCTGGTGCTGCTGCACTGCAGAGATTAGCATGACACGCTAACTGACCCTAACACAGTGCTGCTGCACTGCAGAGATTAGCATGACACGCTAACTGACCCTAACACGATGCTGCTGCACTACAGAGGTTAGCATGACACGCTAACTGACCCTAACACGATGCTGCTGCACTACAGAGGTTAGCATGACACGCTAACTGACCCTAACACGATGCTGCTGCACTACAGAGGTTAGCATGACACGCTAACTGACCCTAACACGGTGCTGCTGCACTGCAGAGATTAGCATGACACGCTAACTGACCCTAACACGATGCTGCTGCACTACAGAGGTTAGCATGACACGCTAACTGACCCTAACACGATGCTGCTGCACTACAGAGGTTAGCAGGACACGCTAACTGACCCTAACACGATGCTGCTGCACTACAGAGGTTAGCATGACACGCTAACTGACCCTAACACGGTGCTGCTGCACTGCAGAGATTAGCATGACACGCTAACTGACCCTAACACGATGCTGCTGCACTACAGAGGTTAGCATGACACGCTAACTGACCCTAACACGATGCTGCTGCACTACAGAGGTTAGCAGGACACGCTAACTGACCCTAACACGATGCTGCTGCACTACAGAGGTTAGCATGACACGCTAACTGACCCTAACACGGTGCTGCTGCACTGCAGAGATTAGCATGACACGCTAACTGACCCTAACACGATGCTGCTGCACTACAGAGGTTAGCATGACACGCTAACTGACCCTAACACGATGCTGCTGCACTACAGAGGTTAGCAGGACACGCTAACTGACCCTAACACGGTGCTGCTGCACTACAGAGGTTAGCAGGACACGCTAACTGACCCTAACACGGTGCTGCTGCACTACAGAGGTTAGCATGACACGCTAACTGACCCTAACACGATGCTGCTGCACTACAGAGGTTAGCAGGACACGCTAACTGACCCTAACACGGTGCTGCTGCACTACAGAGGTTAGCAGGACACGCTAACTGACCCTAACACGATGCTGCTGCTCTACAGAGGTTAGCACGACACGCTATCATAGTGCTGCTGCTCCACAGAGGTTAGCATGACATGCTAACTGACCCTAACACGATGCTGCTGCTCTACAGAGGTTCGCACGACACGCTAACTGACCCTAACACAATGCTGCTGCTCTACAGAGGTTAGCACGACACGCTATCATAGTGCTGCTGCTCCACAGAGGTTAGCATGACATGCTAACTGACCCTAACACGATGTTGCTGCTCTACAGAGGTTAGCACGACACGCTAACTGACCCTAACATGGTGCTGCTGCACTACAGAGGTTAGCACGACACGCTAACACAGTGCTGCTGCTCTACAGAGGTTAGCACGACACGCTAACTGACCCTAACTAGTGTGGCCTACTGCCTAGTGTGGCCTACTGCCTAGTGTGGCCTACTGCCTAGTGTGGCCTACTGCCTAGTGTGGCCTAGTGTGGCCTACTGCCTAGTGTGGCCTACTGCCTAGTGTGGCCTAGTGTGGCCTACTGCCTAGTGTGGCCTACTGCCTAGTGTGGCCTAGTGTGGCCTACTGCCTAGTGTGGCCTACTGCCTAGTGTGGCCTACTGCCTTGTGTGGCCTACTGCCTAGTGTGGCCTACAGCCTTGTGTTGCCTACTGCCTAGTGTGGCCTACTGCCTAGTGTGGCCTACTGCCTAGTGTGGCCTACTGCCTAGTGTGGCCTACTGCCTAGTGTGGCCTAGTGTGGCCTACTGCCTAGTGTGGCCTAGTGTGGCCTACTGCCTAGTGTGGCCTACTGCCTAGTGTGGCCTACTGCCTAGTGTGGCCTACTGCCTTGTGTGGCCTACTGCCTTGTGTTGCCTACTGCCTAGTGTGGCCTACTGCCTTGTGTGGCCTACTGCCTAGTGTGGCCTACTGCCTAGTGTGGCCTACTGCCTTGTGCGGCCTACTGCCTTGTGCGGCCTACTGCCTAGTGCGGCCTACTGCCTAGTGTGGCCTACTGCCTTGTGCGGCCTACTGCCTTGTGCGGCCTACTGCCTAGTGCGGCCTACTGCCTAGTGTGGCCTAGTGTGGCCTACTGCCTAGTGTGGCCTACTGCCTAGTGTGGCCTAGTGTGGCCTACTGCCTAGTGGGGCCTACTGCCTAGTGTGGCCTAGTGTGGCCTACTGCCTTGTGCGGCCTACTGCCTTGTGCGGCCTACTGCCTAGTGTGGCCTAGTGTGGCCTACTGCCTAGTGTGGCCTACTGCCTAGTGTGGCCTAGTGTGGCCTACTGCCTAGTGGGGCCTACTGCCTAGTGTGGCCTACTGCCTAGTGTGGCCTAGTGTGGCCTACTGCCTAGTGGGGCCTACTGCCTAGTGTGGCCTAGTGTGGCCTACTGCCTTGTGTGGCCTACTGCCTTGTGTGGCCTACTGCCTAGTGTGGCCTACTGCCTAGTGTGGCCTACTGCCTTGTGTGGCCTAGTGTGGCCTACTGCCTAGTGTGGCCTACTGCCTAGTGTGGCCTACTGCCTAGTGTGGCCTACTGCCTAGTGTGGCCTACTGCCTTGTGTGGCCTACTGCCTTGTGTGGCCTACTGCCTAGTGTGGCCTACAGCCTAGTGTGGCCTACTGCCTAGTGTGGCCTACAGCCTAGTGTGGCCTACTGCCTTGTGTGGCCTACTGCCTAGTGTGGCCTACTGCCTAGTGTGGCCTAGTGCGGCCTACTGCCTAGTGTGGCCTACTGCCTAGTGTGGCCTAGTGTGGCCTACTGCCTAGTGTGGCCTAGTGTGGCCTACTGCCTAGTGTGGCCTACTGCCTAGTGTGGCCTACTGCCTAGTGTGGCCTACTGCCTTGTGTGGCCTACTGCCTTGTGTTGCCTACTGCCTAGTGTGGCCTACTGCCTTGTGTGGCCTACTGCCTAGTGTGGCCTACTGCCTAGTGTGGCCTACTGCCTTGTGCGGCCTACTGCCTTGTGCGGCCTACTGCCTAGTGCGGCCTACTGCCTAGTGTGGCCTAGTGTGGCCTACTGCCTAGTGTGGCCTACTGCCTAGTGTGGCCTAGTGTGGCCTACTGCCTAGTGGGGCCTACTGCCTAGTGTGGCCTAGTGTGGCCTACTGCCTTGTGTGGCCTACTGCCTTGTGTGGCCTACTGCCTTGTGTGGCCTACTGCCTAGTGTGGCCTACTGCCTAGTGTGGCCTACTGCCTAGTGTGGCCTAGTGTGGCCTACTGCCTTGTGTGGCCTACTGCCTTGTGTGGCCTACTGCCTTGTGTGGCCTACTGCCTAGTGTGGCCTACTGCCTAGTGTGGCCTACTGCCTTGTGTGGCCTAGTGTGGCCTACTGCCTAGTGTGGCCTACTGCCTAGTGTGGCCTACTGCCTAGTGTGGCCTACTGCCTAGTGTGGCCTACTGCCTAGTGTGGCCTACTGCCTAGTGTGGCCTACTGCCTTGTGTGGCCTACTGCCTTGTGTGGCCTACAGCCTAGTGTGGCCTACTGCCTAGTGTGGCCTACAGCCTAGTGTGGCCTACAGCCTAGTGTGGCCTACTGCCTTGTGTGGCCTACTGCCTAGTGTGGCCTACTGCCTAGTGTGGCCTAGTGCGGCCTACTGCCTAGTGTGGCCTACTGCCTAGTGTGGCCTACTGCCTTGTGTGGCCTACTGCCTTGTGTGGCCTACTGCCTAGTGTGGCCTACTGCCTAGTGTGGCCTACTGCCTTGTGTGGCCTTCTGCCTTGTGTGGCCTACTGCCTTGTGTGGCCTACTGCCTTGTAGAATAGGTCAACTTTTCTACTATAGTATATTGACACAGGCTCGTGATTTAGCTGTTCGTTACTCGTTTTGTTGGCTGAGGAAAAGTACATGTGGACAGTTATTCTAACATGTTCAAAGGGCACATCAGAATTCAGTGAGAAGCACCACACATCGACGTGTCTTCGGCTTGCATGTTCTGTTAACATGAATTACCTTCATCTAAATGGGATTTCTGAGCACTGTGGGTGGACGCCCTGCTCAGGTTACACACCCAATGCATATGGGTCCGGTGAATGTAAAATGTTGCTGGTGAAATGTCCGGCTCCACATTTTCCTGACATAAACCCTGATACGGAGCCCTCCGCATTGGGGAGGTGCGTGGTGAGCTTGATTTTAGCACCTGGAGGCTCTGCTATTGCGTCACACCGTTCGTACGGAACCTCCGGATCACATTAACAGAGCAAGTTACATGGTCTTTCAGTGTTAAGGTCAAGAAATAGTGTCTGGACATACAGAGAAACCAGACAAATGGACAGACAGTGGGGACAGGCAGTGTCTCAGTCCTGGTTCTCTAGAGGACAGGCGGACAGACAGACAGACAGACCTGGTTCTCTAGAGGACAGGCGGACAGACAGACAGACCTGGTTCTCTAGAGGACAGACGGACAGACTGACAGACGGACGGACAGACGGACAGACGGACAGACGGACAGACGGACAGACAGACAGACAGACAGACAGACAGACAGACAGACAGACAGACAGACCTGGTTCTCTAGAGGACAGACTGACATATGCTCCTATATATTACACTGTGTTCTCTGCCCATCTGACTAATGTGGTGTGGCTGTGTTGATAGACTACTGTCGCTTGTCTTATTTAGCTCCATGTCTGCTCTGTGTTTTTGAATGTTGTGGGCATGGATAACGTGTGTGTGTGTGTGTGTGTGTGTGTGTGTGTGTGTGTGTGTGTGTGTGTGTGTGTGTACAGACAGATGTAATATCTATTATAGCTGGCTCCAGACAGAGATAGTGTGTGTGTGTGCGCGCTATATCTGGGTCCAGCCAGACTGAATGCTAAATCAAAGTGTATTGGTTGTGTACACTGTCTATCAGATGTTACAGCAGGTGCAGAGAAATGCTTCTAGGTAGTTGGCTAGGAGATAGAAACAGGGAGACTGTCAGCGCCATCTTGTTCAAAAGGTCAGGTCTTTCTGTGTCTGTGCGCCCGCCCCTGTTGAAAACAGCACAACAGTGATCTGCATAAAGGGTATTTTTCCAAGCAGATTACAGTTCAGATTAGGATTATCGGGACAGTGAATTTATTAGGAAGGATTTAATTTCTTTGAGGACAATAATCCTGATGACATTATTAGCTCAATGGCCCATTGCTGTCCGTCCTAGCGTCCGTCCGTCTGTCCTAGCATCCGTCCGTCTGTCCTAGTGTCCGTCCGTCTGTCCTCGCGGTCTGTCTGTCCTCGCGGTCTGTCTGTCCTAGCGTCCGTCCGTCTGTCCTAGTGTCCGTCCTAGCGTCCGTCCGTCTGTCCTAGCGTCCGTCCGTCTGTCCGTCCTAGTGTCCATCCGTCTGTCCTAGCGGTCCGTCTGTCCTAGTGTCCGTCCGTCTGTCCTAGCGGTCCGTCTGTCCCAGCGGTCTGTCTGACCTAGAGGTCCGTCTGTCCTAGTGTCCATCCGTCTGTCCTAGTGTCCATCCGTCTGTCCTAGTGTCCATCCGTCTGTCCTAGAGGTCCGTCTGTCCTAGCGGTCCGTCTGTCCTAGCGGTCCGTCTGTCCTAGCGGTCCGTCTGTCCTAGCGGTCCGTCTGTCCTAGCGGTCCGTCTGTCCTAGCGGTCCGTCTGTCCTAGATGTCCGTCTGTCCTAGCGGTCAGTCTGTCCTAGCGGTCCGTCTGTCCTAGTGTTCGTCTGTCTGTCCTAGTGTCCGTCCTAGTGTCCATCCTTCTGTCCTAGCGTTGCGTCTGTCCTAGCGTTGCGTCTGTCCTAGCGTTGCGTCTGTCCTAGCGTTGCGTCTGTCCGAGCGTCCGTCTGTCCTAGCGTCCGTCTGTCCTAGCGGTGCGTCTGTCTGTCCTAGCGTCTGTCCGAGCGTCCGTCTGTCCTAGCGTCTGTCCTAGCGGGCCGTCTGTCCTAGCGTCTGTTCTAGCGGGCCGTCTGTCCTAGCGTCTGTCCTAGCGGGCCGTCTGTCCTAGCGTCTGTTCTAGCGGGCCGCCTGTCCTAGCGTCTGTTCTAGCGGGCCGTCTGTCCTAGCGTCTGACTGCAGTTGCTCTAGAACTTTGTGTATTCACCTTTAATGTTCTGTAGCACAAGAACTGGGGCGAGAGGAAGAGGGAAGAGGGGGCAAGAGGAAGAGGGAAGAGGGGGCGAGAGGAAGAGAGGGCGAGAGGAAGAGAGGGCGAGAGGAAGAGAGGGCGAGAGGAAGAGAGGGCGAGAGGAAGAGAGGGCGAGAGGAAGAGAGGGCGAGAGGAAGAGAGGGCGAGAGGAAGAGAGGGCGAGAGGAAGAGAGGGCGAGAGGAAGAGAGGGCGAGAGGAAGAAGGGGCGAGAGGAAGAAGGGGCGAGAGGGAGAGGTAGTGGGGGCGAGAGGAAGAGGAGGCGAGAGGGAAGAGGGGGCGAGAGGAAGAGGAAGAAGGAAGGAGGCGAGAGGGAAGAGGGGGGCGAGAGGAAGAGGAAAGGGGGCGAGAGGGAAGCGGGGGCGAGAGGAAGAGGGAAAGAGGGGCGAGAGGTAGAGGGAAGAGGGGGCGAGAGGAAGAGGGAAGAGGGGAGAGGAAGAGGGAAGAGGGGGCGAGGAAGGGAAGAGGGAAGAGGGGGGAGAGGAAGAGGGAAGAGGGGGCGAGAGGAAGAGGGAAGAGGGG
This sequence comes from Oncorhynchus gorbuscha, assembly GCF_021184085.1. Lineage (NCBI taxonomy): Eukaryota > Metazoa > Chordata > Actinopteri > Salmoniformes > Salmonidae > Oncorhynchus > Oncorhynchus gorbuscha. The sequence continues at coordinate 17,685 of NW_025747772.1, forward strand.
GCGAGAGGAAGAGGGAAGAGGGGGCGAGAGGAAGAGGAAGAGGGGGCGAGAGGAAAGGGAAGAGGGGGCGAGAGGAAGAGGGGGCGAGAGGAAGAGGGAAGAGGGGGCGAGGGGAAGAGGGGCGAGAGGAAGAGGGGGCGAGAGGAAGAGGGAAGAGGGGGCGAGGGGAAGAGGGGCGAGGGAAGAGGGAAGAGGGGGCGAGAGGAAGAGGGGGCGAGAGGAAGAGGGGGCGAGGTGAAGAGGGGGCGAGGGGAAGAGGGGGCGAGGGGAAGAGGGAAGAGGGGGCGAGAGGTAGCGGGGGCGAGAGGAAGAGGGGGCGAGAGGAAGAGGGGGCGAGAGGAAGAGGGAAGAGGGGCGAGAGGAAGAGGGAAGAGGGGGCGAGAGGAAGAGGGAAGAGGGGCGAGAGGAAGAGGGAAGAGGGGGCGAGAGGAAGAGGGGGCGAGAGGAAGAGGGGGCGAGAGGAAGAGGGGCGAGAGGAAGAGGGGGCGAGAGGAAGAGGGGGCGAGAGGAAGAGGGGGCGAGAGGAAGAGGGGGCGAGAGGAAGAGGGGGCGAGAGGAAGAGGGGGCGAGAGGAAGAGGGGCGAGGGGAAGAGGGGGCGAGGGGAAGAGGGAAGAGGGGGTGAGAGGTAGCGGGGGCGAGAGGTAGCGGGGCGAGAGGAAGAGGGGCGAGAGGAAAGGGGCGAGGGGAAGAGGGGGCGAGGTGAAGAGGGGGCGAGGGGAAGAGGGAAGAGGGGGCGAGAGGAAGAGGGGGCGAGAGGAAGAGGGGGCGAGGGGAAGAGGGGGTGAGGTGAAGAGGGGGCGAGGGGAAGAGGGAAGAGGGGGTGAGAGGTAGCGGGGGCGAGAGGAAGAGGGAAGAGGGGGCGAGAGGTAGCGGGGACGTAGGGAAAGAGAGTGAGAAGAGATTCAGTGATTCATTAATCCAGCCAACTGAACTGCTATTCTCTGAACCGGCTGTTGGCAGATTTAGTGTGAAGGGTGTGTGAGTACTGTAGTGTGTGAACGTGAGGAAGTGTGCATGCTTGACAGATCTAACATGAGAGGTGTGTGTGCGGTGCATTTGTGAGCGTGTGTATGAACAGGAACTGTGTGTGTGTTTTAAGAGGAGGAGCATGGTTTCCACACTGATTTGTCAGACCAGATCATGAAAGTTTAATAAGATGTCTAATTCTTCTCTTTCATCTTACCTAAGAATGTTTTCACTGCTCAGCCCTCTGCTGTGAGGAACAGACATAATCAGCACTGTACGCTAGAGCCATAGACAGAACACACACACACGCACACACACACACACACACGCACACACACACACACACACACACACACACACACACACACACACGCACACACACACACACACACACACACACACACACACACACACACACACGCACACACACACACGCACACACGCACACACACGCACACAGAACATACATACACCAGAGGAGGCTGGTGGGAGGAGCTATAGGAGGACAGGCTCATTATAATGGAGTAAATGGAACGTTATCATACCTCCTAGTATAGATCTATGACCTACTAGGATACCTCCTAGTATAGATCTATGTCCTGCTAGTATAGATTTATGTCCTGCTAGGATACCTCCTAGTATAGATCTATGTCCTGCTAGGATACCTCCTAGTATAGATCTGTCCTGCTATGATACCTCCATGTCCTGCTAGGATACCTCCTAGTATAGATCTATGTCCTGCTAGGATACCTCCTAGTATAGATCTATGTCCTGCTAGGATACCTCCTAGTATAGATCTATGTCCTGCTAGGATACCTCCTAGTATAGATCTATGTCCTGCTAGGATACCTCCTAGTATAGATCTATGTCCTGCTAGGATACCTCCTAGTATAGATCTATGTCCTCCTAGTATAGATCTATGTCCTGTTAGGATACCTCCTAGTATAGATCTATGTCCTGTTAGGATACCTCCTAGTATAGATCTATGTCCTCCTAGTATAGATCTATGTCCTGTTAGGATACCTTAGTAGGGATGGAATATGAAAACATCTCTGCTGCCCTGTGGAGCGATGCCTATCGCCCTCTGGGTACTTAAAGCTGTGCTGAAATAGAATGAAATTGTGTGTGTGTGTGTGCACTCTCTCCCACACTACAGGTTCCACACACACACACAACCACACTACAATCACATGCTGCATTTTACATTGGTTTGATTTCCTGGTTTGAATTTTTTTAAATCAAGTATGTAAATATAACCACAGAAAGTGTGGTAACAGGAAGGGATGGAAAGGTGGTGTTGTATTGTGGCAGGACCAGGTGAGGATGGACTGGCTGACTGACTGACTGACTCTGCACTGCGTGTTCAGCCTGTGTGTTTACTGAACACTGACTGTCTACTGGGAGATGGGAGCGTGGCCACACCCACACACATCTTGCTTTCTGCATGAGTGTGTCAACACCCCCCACCCCCCTTCCCCCCACCCACACACTCATACAGAGCCCTCTGAGAATGGGACAGGAGGAGAGAAGAAGAGAAGAGACTGGTCTGTCTGCCAGGAGGTAGATCCTATCGGCTGTCTCGAGCTCACTCTGACAGACAGGAAATGAGTCATATCTGTTTCAATGATGTTGTCACTTTACTGCCACTTTGTCCTTTATAACATCCCATCTAGTGTTGACCAAGCCTGTAGTCCTTTATAACATCCCATCTAGTGATGACCAAGCCTGTAGTCCTTTATAACATCTAGTGTTGATCAAGCCTGTAGTCCTTTATAACATCTAGTGATGACCAAGCCTGTAGTCCTTTATAACATCCCATCTAGTGATGACCAAGCCTGTAGTCCTTTATAACATCCCATCTAGTGTTGACCAAGCCTGTAGTCCTTTATAACATCCCATCTAGTGTTGACCAAGCCTGTAGTCCTTTATAACATCCCATCTAGTGTTGACCAAGCCTGTAGTCCTTTATAACATCCCATCTAGTGTTGACCAAGCCTGTAGTCCTTTATAACATCCCATCTAGTGTTGACCAAGCCTGTAGTCCTTTATAACATCTAGTGTTGACCAAGCCTGTAGTCCTTTATAACATCTAGTGTTGACCAAGCCTGTAGTCCTTTATAACATCTAGTGTTGACCAAGCCTGTAGTCCTTTATAACATCTAGTGTTGACCAAGCCTGTAGTCCTTTATAACATCTAGTGTTGACCAAGCCTGTAGTCCTTTATAACATCTAGTGTTGACCAAGCCTGTAGTCCTTTATAACATCTAGTGTTGACCAAGCCTGTAGTCCTTTATAACATCCCATCTAGTGTTGACCAAGCCTGTAGTCCTTTATAACATCCCATCTAGTGTTGACCAAGCCTGTAGTCCTTTATAACATCCCATCTAGTGTTGACCAAGCCTGTAGTCCTTTATAACATCCCATCTAGTGTTGACCAAGCCTGTAGTCCTTTATAACATCCCATCTAGTGTTGACCAAGCCTGTAGTCCTTTATAACATCCCATCTAGTGTTGACCAAGCCTGTAGTCCTTTATAACATCCCATCTAGTGTTGACCAAGCCTGTAGTCCTTTATAACATCCCATCTAGTGTTGACCAAGCCTGTAGTCCTTTATAACATCCCATCTAGTGTTGACCAAGCCTGTAGTCCTTTATAACATCTAGTGTTGACCAAGCCTGTAGTCCTTTATAACATCTAGTGTTGACCAAGCCTGTAGTCCTTTATAACATCCCATCTAGTGTTGACCAAGCCTGTAGTCCTTTATAACATCCCATCTAGTGTTGACCAAGCCTGTAGTCCTTTATAACATCCCATCTAGTGTTGATCAAGCCTGTAGTCCTTTATAACATCTAGTGTTGACCAAGCCTGTGGTACTAAGAGGGCATTTTAAAGTGTGTGTGATTGTCCAAAACAGAGGTTGAGTTAATGTGGCCTAATGTAGTCCTGGGAATGATGACTGTGTTACTCCTGCAGGCCACATGTTGAACAGACGGTCGATCTAAGAGGACATTTTAAACGTGTGTGTGTCGCTGTGATTGTCCCTCATTTTAGTCGTTGTTCAAATGGTTCCTGACTAACAGAGAGGTTGTGAGTTAATTTGTCCTAATGGAAAGTAGTCATGCTGGGAGAGATGCCTGAAGCTGTATCCTTCAAATGGCATTATAATCCAATCTGGGTCATCTAGATGCTATTTAATACCCGTTTTCACATTGATTTGAAAAGTCGACCGATGTAGAAAAGTCATTTTTTCCCCCCCTCTGATAGGCTGTGGAATATGTAGCCTTTTACATGTAAATCTTACGTCCTTGTTGCCTATGTCCTTGTTGCCTATGTCCTTGTTGCCTATGTCCTTGTTGCCTATGTCCTTGTTGCCTATGTCCTTGTTGCCAACGTCCTTGTTGACTACGTCCTTGTTGCCAACGTCCTTGTTGCCAACGTCCTTGTTGCCAACGTCCTTGTTGCCTACGCCCTTGTTGCCTACGCCCTTGTTGCCTACGCCCTTGTTGCCTACGCCCTTGTTGCCTACGCCCTTGTTGCCTACGCCCTTGTTGCCTACGTCCATGTTGCCTACGTCCATGTTGCCTACGTCCATGTTGCCTACGTCCATGTTGCCTACGTCCATGTTGCCTACGTCCATGTTGCCTATGTCCATGTTGCCTATGTCCATGTTGCCTATGTCCATGTTGCCTATGTCCATGTTGCCTATGTCATGTTGCCTATGTCCATGTTGCCTATGTCCATGTTGCCTATGTCCATGTTGCCTATGTCCATGTTGCCTATGTCCATGTTGCCTATGTCCTTGTTGCCTACGTCCTTGTTGCCTACGTCCTTGTTGCCTACGTCCATGTTGCCTACGTCCATGTTGCCTATGTCCTTGTTGCCTATGTCCATGTTGCCTATGTCCATGTTGCCTATGTCCATGTTGCCTATGTCCATGTTGCCTACGTCCATGTTGCCTACGTCCTTGTTGCCTACACCCTTGATGATGTCCGAAATGCAAGAATCACAGTTGATAATCTTCCTAACAGATGTCCACCAGACGACAACAGTACACACACAGGGACCAGGGGGCTGCAGAGGTTTCAACCGTCTTCATTATTGATGGGGGGGGGGGTTTATAGACACATCGTGATATTTTGGGATGATATTATATCCAAATTTGACTCCAAATATGGATTTTAAAAAACCAGAAAGTGTTTACGTACATACAGTACCAGTCAAAAGTTTGGACACACCTTCTCATTCAAGGGGTTCTCTTTGTTTTTACTAGTTTCTACTTTGTAGAATAATTGTGAAGACATCGACACTATGAATTTAAAAAATATGGTATCATGTATTAACCAAAAAAAGTGGTAAACAAATCCAAATATATTTTAGAGTTTAGATTCTTCAAGGTAGCCCCCCTTTGCCTTGATGACAGCGTTGCGTTGATAACACTCTTGGCATTCTCTCAGAAGTGGAACTCTGTAAGGTCGTCGGCTGCCGTACCCCATTCCTGTCAAGGTCACTACGAGTTGTGTGTTATTTTATGCACCATGTTGAGCTGGACTGTAGAGGTCGACTAACTGTAGCTCTTCTGTTGAGCTGGACTGTAGAGGTCGACTAACTGTAGCTCTTCTGTTGAGCTGGACTGTAGAGGTCGACTAACTAGCTCTTCTGTTGAGCTGGACTGTAGGTCGACTAACTGTAGCTTTTCTGTTGAGCTGGACTGTAGGTCGACTAACTGTAGCTCTTCTGTTGAGCTGGACTGTAGGTCGACTAACTGTAGCTTTTCTGTTGTGCTGGACTGTAGAGGTCGACTAACTAGCTCTTCTGTTGAGCTGGACTGTAGAGGTCGACTAACTGTAGCTCTTCTGTTGAGCTGGACTGTAAGTCCAGTGCATCCTGTTTCCATTGAGCATGCTTGAGATGTTTCTACCACTTGATCGGAGCACACCTGTGGTAAAGTCAATTGATTGGACATGATTTGGAAATGAACACACCTGTCTATATAAGGTCCCACAGTTGACAGTGCATGTCAGAGAAAAAACCAAGCCATGAGATCGAAGGAATTGTCCGTAGCGCTCCGACACGGGATTGTGTCGAGGTACAGATCTGGGAAAGGTACCAAAACATTTCTGCAGCATTGAAGGTCCCCAAGAACACAGTGGCCTCCATCATTCTTAAATGGAAGATGTTTGGAACCACCAAGACTCTTCCTAGTGCTGGCCGCCCGGCCAAACTGAGCAATTGGGGGAGAAGGTCCTTGGTCAGGGAGATGACCAAGAACCTGATGGTCTCCAGAGTTCCTCTGTGGAGATGGGAGAACCTTCCAGAAGGACAACGATCTCTGCAGCACTCCACCAATCAGGCCTTTATGGTAGAGTGGCCAGACAGAAGCCACTCCTTAGTAAAAGGCACATGACAGCCCGCTTGGAGTTTGTCTAAAGGCACCTAAAGGAACACGATTCTCTGGTCTGATGAAACCACGATTGAACTCTTTAGCCTGAATATCAAGCGTCACGTCTGGAGGAAACCTGGCACCATCCCTACAGTGAAGTATGGTGCTGACAGTGGAATCCCACCTAAAGTATGGTGGTGATCTGGAATCCCACCTAAAGTATGGTGGTGATCTGGAATCACACCTAAAGTATGGTGGTGATATGGAATCGCGATGTCCTCGGCAATTACCAGCCTTTGTCTTAATGCATCCGGGTACTAAAACAGCTGACCAGGAGGACTCTGATACCCTGTGAGCACCTGAGACTGTGTCTGTGGTGGTGTTTCTTCTCCCTATAACGTGACAGGGCTTGTGTAGTGCCTGTGTTTCTTCTCCCTATAACGTGACAGGGCTTGTGTAGTGCCTGTGTTTCTTCTCCCTATAACATGACAGGGCTTGTGTAGTGCCTGTGTTTCTTCTCCCTATAACGTGACAGGGCTCGTGTAGTGCCTGTGTTTCTTCTCCCTATAACGTGACAGGGCTCGTGTAGTGCCTGTGTGTTTTCCTTCCCTCCTGTGAGAGGCTTGAGCTGATAAAGTGCTAATTGGCTGTGGGTTGCCAGGTGATTTCCAGGGTTAGTGTTACATTAACACCTGCTCTCCACTGGGAGGGAAACTGAGGATCTGGCATCCCAGGTGACTGCTACAGGAATATATTACGCTGCAGCAGGCTAAACTACTGACCTGGATCTCTCCCAGTACTCAACTCACACCACAGAACCTGACCTGCTGTCATCTCGTTCTTATGTGTTTTTGACTTGTGTTACTTTCAGTATTTCCAGGCTAATGCATGTGCTCTTAGAATGACCTATAGAATACATGGGAGTTTCTAACACTCCAAACCATTAATTACTAGAACGTCTCCTAATCT
>NW_025747772.1:27500-42500 GCF_021184085.1 Oncorhynchus gorbuscha
TGGACGGATGTCTCTGGCTGGCTGGCTGGCTGGCTGGACGGATGTCGCTGGCTGGCTGGCTGGCTGGCTGGCTGGACGGACGTCTCTGGCTGGCTGGCTGGCTGGACGGACGTCTCTGGCTGGCTGGCTGGCTGGACGGACGTCTCTGGCTGGCTGGCTGGCTGGACGGGACGTCTCTGGCTGGCTGGCTGGCTGGACGGACGTCTCTGGCTGGCTGGCTGGCTGGACGGACGTCTCTGGCTGGCTGGCTGGCTGGACGGACGTCTCTGGCTGGCTGGCTGGACGGACGTCTCTGGCTGGCTGGACGGATGTCTCTGGCTGGCTGGCTGGACGGACGGATGTCTCTGGCTGGCTGGCTGGACGGACGGATGTCTCTGGCTGGCTGGCTGGACGGACGGATGTCTCTGGCTGGCTGGCTGGACGGATGTCTGGCTGGCTGGCTGGCTGGACGGACGTCTCTGGCTGGCTGGCTGGCTGGACGGACGTCTCTGGCTGGCTGGCTGGCTGGCTGGACGGACGTCTCTGGCTGGCTGGCTGGCTGGACGGACGTCTCTGGCTGGCTGGCTGGCTGGACGGATGTCTGGCTGGCTGGCTGGACGGATGTCTCTGGCTGGCTGGCTGGACGGACGTCTCTGGCTGGCTGGCTGGCTGGCTGGACGGACGTCTCTGATTGGCTGGCTGGCTGGCTGGACGGACGTCTCTGGCTGGCTGGCTGGCTGGCTGGCTGGACGGACGTCTCTGGCTGGCTGGCTGGCTGGACGGACGTCTCTGGCTGGCTGGCTGGCTGGACGGACGTCTCTGGCTGGCTGGCTGGCTGGCTGGCTGGCTGGCTGGACAGACGTCGCTGGCTGGCTGGCTGGCTGGCTGGACGGACGTCTCTGGCTGGCTGGCTGGTTGGCTGGACGGACGTCTCTGGCTGGCTGGCTGGTTGGCTGGACGGATGTCTCTGGCTGGCTGGCTGGCTGGACGGATGTCTCTGGCTGGCTGGCTGGACGGATGTCTCTGGCTGGCTGGCTGGCTGGCTGGACGGATGTCGCTGGCTGGCTGGCTGGCTGGACGGACGTCTCTGGCTGGCTGGCTGGCTGGACGGACGTCTCTGGCTGGCTGGCTGGCTGGACGGACGTCTCTGGCTGGCTGGCTGGCTGGACGGACGTCTCTGGCTGGCTGGCTGGCTGGACGTCTCTGGCTGGCTGGCTGGACGGACGTCTCTGGCTGGCTGGCTGGACGGACGTCTCTGGCTGGCTGGACGGACGTCTCTGGCTGGCTGGCTGGACGGACGTCTCTGGCTGGCTGGCTGGACGGACGGATGTCTCTGGCTGGCTGGCTGGACGGACGGATGTCTCTGGCTGGCTGGCTGGACGGACGGATGTCTCTGGCTGGCTGGCTGGACGGACGGATGTCTCTGGCTGGCTGGCTGGACGGACGTCTCTGGCTGGCTGGCTGGCTGGACGGACGTCTCTGGCTGGCTGGCTGGCTGGACGGACGTCTCTGGCTGGCTGGCTGGCTGGCTGGACGGACGTCTCTGGCTGGCTGGCTGGCTGGACGGATGTCTGGCTGGCTGGCTGGACGGATGTCTCTGGCTGGCTGGCTGGACGGACGTCTCTGGCTGGCTGGCTGGCTGGCTGGCTGGCTGGCTGGACGGACGTCTCTGGCTGGCTGGCTGGCTGGCTGGCTGGCTGGACGGACGTCTCTGGCTGGCTGGCTGGCTGGCTGGCTGGACGGACGTCTCTGGCTGGCTGGCTGGCTGGCTGGACGGACGTCTCTGGCTGGCTGGCTGGCTGGCTGGCTGGCTGGCTGGCTGGACGGACGTCTCTGGCTGGCTGGCTGGCTGGCTGGCTGGCTGGCTGGACGGACGTCGCCGGCTGGCTGGCTGGCTGGCTGGCTGGACGGACGTCTCTGGCTGGCTGGCTGGTTGGCTGGACGGACGTCTCTGGCTGGCTGGCTGGTTGGCTGGACGGACGTCTCTGGCTGGCTGGCTGGCTGGCTGGACGGACGTCTCTGGCTGGCTGGCTGCACGGACGTCTCTGGCTGGCTGGCTGGCTGGACGGACGTCTCTGGCTGGCTGGCTGGACGGATGTCTCTGGCTGGCTGGCTGGACGGATGTCTCTGCCTGGCTGGCTGGACGGACGGATGTCTTTGGCTGGCTGGACGGATGTCTCTGGCTGGCTGGCTGGACGGATGTCTCTGGCTGGCTGGCTGGACGGATGTCTCTGGTTGGCTGGCTGGACGGACGGATGTCTTTGGCTGGCTGGACGGATGTCTCCGTCTGGCTGGCTGGACGGATGGCTGGCTGTGACACATGGAACAGGGCTGGACGGCTGGTGAAATGACTGAAACAAATGTTTATCTCTTTCCTCACAACTAGGGTTGTCCCCGACAACAACAACAACAAACTATCTTAGGCAACCATATATAGACGCATCCTCTGTGTTTTAATCAAATCAACTATATTCACTGAGCTTGTCTGATGCTTTAAGCGAACTGTTTGATGAAATCATTTAAGACACGCGAATGAGTAGAGGGAGTCCAACATCACTACTCTGGACGGCTCTGACTTAGAATACGTGGACAACTACAAATACTTAGGTGTCTGGTTAGACTGTAAACTCTCCTTCCAGACCCATGTCAAACATCTCCAATCCAAAGTTAAATCTAGAATTGGCTTCCTATTTCGCAACAAAGCATCCTTCACTCATGCTGCCAAACATACCCTTGTAAAACTGACCATCCTACCAATCCTCGACTTTGGCGATGTCATTTATAAAATAGCCTCCAATACCCTACTCAAAAAATTGGATGCAGTCTATCACAGTGCAATCCGTTTTGTCACCAAAGCCCCATATACTACCCACCATTGCGACCTGTACGCTCTCGTTGGCTGGCCCTCGCTTCATACTCTCGCCAAACCCACTGGCTCCATGTCATCTACAAGACCCTGCTAGGTAAAGTCCCCCCTTATCTCAGCTCGCTGGTCACCATAGCATCTCCCACCTGTAGCACACGCTCCAGCAGGTATATCTCTCTAGTCATCCCCAAAACCAATTCTTTCTTTGGCCGCCTCTCCTTCCAGTTCTCTGCTGCCAATGACTGGAACGAACTACAAAAATCTCTGAAACTGGAAACACTTATCTCCCTCACTAGCTTTAAGCACCAACTGTCAGAGCATCTTACAGATTACTGCACCTGTACATAGCCCACCTATAATTTAACCCAAACAACTACCTCTTTCCCAACTGTATTTAATTAATTTATTTATTTTGCTCCTTTGCACCCCATTATTTTTATTTCTACTTTGCACATTCTTCCATTGCAAAACTACCATTCCAGTGTTTTACTTGCTATATTGTATTTACTTTGCCACCATGGCCTTTTTGCCTTTACCTCCCTTCTCACCTCATTTGCTCACATCGTATATAGACTTGTTTATACTGTATTATTGACTGTATGTTTGTTTTACTCCATGTGTAACTCTGTGTCGTTGTATCTGTCGAACTGCTTTGCTTTATCTTGGCCAGGTCGCGGTTGTAAATGAGAACTTGTTCTCAACTTGCCTACCTGGTTAAATAAAGGTGAAATAAAACATTTAAAAGTCGGAGAGCATTTGATTTGATCGTGCTCAGACTTGCTGCTCTGTGTTCATGATATATTCATGTTTTTACAGCGAGTGACTGTGTGACTCGTTTGACTATCTCTCCTCTGTGCTGCATCGACCACAGACAACTACAAGTGTTCATCACGCTGTCCATGTTGCCATTTCTGACTGAAAAGTTCTGTTACTGAAATCCCTCATTTTGTTTTAGGAAAAACATTCCCTCAACCCCCTTCGCTCTCTTTACGTCATCAATAGGACCTGACCTGTAGCGTAGCATAATCACATCAATAGGACCTGACCTGTAGCGTAGCGTAGCATAATCACATCAATAGGACCTGACCTGTAGCGTAGCGTAGCATAATCACACCAATAGGACCTGACCTGTAGCGTAGCGTAATCACATCAATAGGACCTGACCTGTAGCGTAGCGTAGCATAATCACATCAATAGGACCTGACCTGTAGCGTAGCGTAGCATAATCACATCAATAGGACCTGACCTGTAGCGTAGCGTAGCATAATCACATCAATAGGACCTGACCTGTAGCGTAGCGTAGCATAATCACATCAATAGGACCTGACCTGTAGCGTAGCGTAATCACATCAATAGGACCTGACCTGTAGCGTAGCGTAGCATAATCACATCAATAGGACCTGACCTGTAGCGTAGCGTAGCGTAGGGTAATCACATCAATAGGACCTGACCTGTAGCGTAGCGTAGCGTAGGGTAATCACATCAATAGGACCTGACCTGTAGCGTAGCGTAGGGTAATCACATCAATAGGACCTGACCTGTAGAGTAGCGTAGGGTAATCACATCAATAGGACCTGACCTGTAGCGTAGCGTAGCATAATCACATCAATAGGACCTGACCTGTAGCGTAGCGTAGGGTAATCACATCAATAGGACCTGACCTGTAGCGTAGCGTAGCTTAATCACATCAATAGGACCTGACCTGTAGCGTAGCGTAGCATAATCACATCAATAGGACCTGACCTGTAGCGTAGCGTAATCACATCAATAGGACCTGACCTGTAGCGTAGCATAATCACATCAATAGGACCTGACCTGTAGCGTAGCATAATCACATCAATAGGACCTGACCTGTAGCGTAGCGTAGCGTAGGGTAATCACATCAATAGGACCTGACCTGTAGCGTAGCGTAGCATAGTCACATCAATAGGACCTGACCTGTAGCGTAGCGTAGGGTAATCACATCAATAAGAGCGTCTGCTAAATGACTTAAATGTAAATGTAATAGGACCTGACCTGTAGCGTAGCGTAGCATAATCACATCAATAGGACCTGACCTGTAGCATAGCGTAGCATAATCACACCAATAGGACCTGACCTGACCTGTAGCGTAGCGTAGCATAATCACATCAATAGGACCTGACCTGTAGCGTAGCGTAGCATAATCACATCAATAGGACCTGACCTGTAGTGTAGCATAATCACATCAATAGGACCTGACCTGTAGCGTAGCGTAAGCATAATCACATCAATAGGACCTGACCTGTAGCGTAGCGTAGCGTAGCATAATCACATCAATAGGACCTGACCTGTAGCGTAGCGTAGCGTAGCATAATCACATCAATAGGACCTGACCTGTAGCGTAGCATAATCACATCAATAGGACCTGACCTGTAGCGTAGCGTAGCGTAGGGTAATCACATCAATAGGACCTGACCTGTAGCGTAGCGTAGCGTAGGGTAATCACATCAATAGGACCTGACCTGTAGCGTAGCGTAGCGTAGGGTAATCACATCAATAGGACCTGACCTGTAGCGTAGCGTAGCATAATCACATCAATAGGACCTGACCTGTAGCGTAGGACCTGCGTAGCGTAGCATAATCACATCAATAGGACCTGACCTGTAGCGTAGCATAATCACATCAATAAATTGGTTATAACAAACTCGGAACACGTGACGGCAAAATGGATGCAGAGGACGTGACGAATGAACTCGAAACGGGCAGCTTATCCACAAGATGTTGAACATTGCTGGAGAGGAATTGATTCTGTTCAGCCACAAGCATTAGTGAGGTCGGGCACTGTTGGGCTAATTAGGCCCGGCTCGCATTCAGTGTTCCAATTCATCCCAACATTGTTCAATGGGGTTGAGGTCAGGGTTCTGTGCATACCAGTCAAGTTTTTCCATACCGATCTGAACAAACCATTTCTGCTTTGTGCACGGGGGGCAATGTCATGCTGAAACAGGAAAGAGCCTTCCCCAAACTGTTGCCATAAAGTTGGAAGGACAGAATCGTCTAGAATGTCATTATTGTATGCTGTAGCGTTAATATTTCTCTTCACTGGAACTAAGGGGCCCGAACCATGAAAAACAGTCCACAACCATTATTCCTCCTCCACCAAACTTTACAGTTGGCACCATGCATTCGGGAAGGTAGCGTTCTCATGGCATCCGCCAAACCCAGATACGTCCATTGGACTGCCAGATGGTGAAGAGTGATTCATCACTCCAGAGAACGCATTTCCACTGCTCCATTGTCCAATGGCGGTGAGCTTTACGCCCCTCCAGCCGACACTTGGCATTGCGCATGGTGATCTTAGGCTTGTGTGCGGCTGCTCGGCCATGGAAACACATTTCACGACGCTTCCGAACAAACAGTTCTTGTGCTGACGTTGCTTCCAGAGGCAGTTTGGAACTTGGTAGTGGAGTGTTGCAACCGAGGACAGATTATTTTTACACGCTTCAGCACTCAACAGTCCCGTTCGGGAGTTTGTGCGGCCTGCCACTTCGCAGCTGAGCCGTTGTTGCTCCTAGACGTTTCCACTTCACAATAACAGCACTTACAGTTGACCGGGGCAGCTCTAGGAGGGCAGACATTGGACGTACTGACTTGTTAGGAAGGTGGCTCCCTTTGACGGTGCCTCATTGAAAGTCACGGAGCTCTTCAGTGATGCCATTCGACTGCCCGTGTTTGTCTATGGAGATTGCATGGCAGTGTCCCCAATATTATACACCTGTCAGCAATGGGTGTGGTTGAAATAGCCCGAAATCCACTCATTTGAAGGGGTGTCCACATATTTTTGTGTATAAATGTAGTGTATAAAATGGATTATTTATTAAAGCCAGGCACATTTAACAGTTAGGCTATTGATTATAGACCTAATTAAGTTGGCGTTTCCTTGCCTTTTAATTGTTTAACACAATTGAGGAGGAAGTGCTCTTTTTCTCGTCTCCTCACCCCATTGTTCTCAACACCAATATGCTGGTTAACTCCGCTATTATCCACATAGCAACATGGTCCAGGAAAAGGCACCAATTCAACAGTGCACTGATATTTCAGAACCGCGGACAGCGACTGGTATCCAAGCGCATTTGTTATAAAATAATATTTTTATTAGTGTTGCACCATTGTTCTTATGTAATGTAACCATATAGAATTTCAGTTGCACATGTCTTAGTGATGGACTGTTCCATCCCCACGGCCTCCACAATGGATCAGTCCAATCAGACATGTCTTAGTGATGGACTGTTCCATCCCCCACGGCCTCCACAATGGATCAGTCCAATCAGACATGTCTTAGTGATGGACTGTTCCATCTCCCACGGCCTCCACAATGGATCAGTCCAATCAGACAGGGGTCAATCATCCAGGCGTCAATCAGACAGGCGTCTTGTACACCATGATATTATATATATTTGTACTACTGTTTGGCTAAAGAAATCTCAGCTGACCAACAGCCCATTGACCAGTCGACTAAATGGGGTCAGCCCTACTCTCAACCAACTTATGTGTGTTGGATAGAGGGGTAATTAGTATTTACCCCAGAGAGTCTGCTGAGGCTATGAGAGGGTGAGGAGGGGACTACACCCCCTCCCCCCGATGTGTTGTCACTGGGTGATGTGAGGGGAAAGGGTGGGGGGGGAGTGACGGCGAGGAGAAGAACCTTTAAAGGGCAACTCCTGGAGCACCCCACCTACACACACCATATTTACACACACACACTCTCCCTCTTGCGCTCTGTCTCTCTCTCTGTCTCTCTCTCTCTGTCTCTCTCTCTCTCTCTGTCTCTCTCTCTCTCTGTCTCTCTCTCTCTGTCTCTCTCTGTCTCTCTCTCTCTGTCTCTCTCTCTGTGTGTCTGTGTGTCTGTGTGTCTGTCAGTCATACATACTGTGAGACTGTCACCCCTCACCCTGCCAACAGCTACAGTGTCTAAATGAAGATCAGCTTGATGCTGGCTCCTTTCTCCTCTCTCTGCCAGTGAAACCCCACTGAGCATGATGCAGAGAACAGATCACCTGTTACTATACAACCCAGCTAGTCAGGGGGAGGGGGTCCATCACCTGTTACTATACAACCCAGCTAGTCAGGGGGAGGGGGGGGTCCATCACCTGTTACTATACAACCCAGCTAGTCAGGGGGAGGGGGGTCCATCACCTGTTACTATACAACCCAGCTAGTCAGGGGGAGGGGGGGTCCATCACCTGTTACTATACAACCCAGCTAGTCAGGGGGAGGGGGGTCCATCACCTGTTACTATACAACCCAGCTAGTCAGGGGAGGGGGTCCATCACCTGTTACTATACAACCCAGCTAGTCAGGGGGATGGGGGTCCATCACCTGTTACTATACAACCCAGCTAGTCAGGGGGGAGGGGGTCCATCACCTGTTACTATACAACCCAGCTAGTCAGGGGGAGGGGGTCCATCACCTGTTACTATACAACCCAGCTAGTCAGGGGGAGGGGGGTCCATCACCTGTTACTATACAACCCAGCTAGTCAGGGGGAGGGGGGGGTCCATCACCTGTTACTATACAACCCAGCTAGTCAGGGGGGGGTCCATCACCTGTTACTATACAACCCAGCTAGTCAGGGGGAGTCAGGGGGTCCATCACCTGTTACTATACAACCCAGCTAGTCAGGGGGAGGGGGGGTCCATCACCTGTTACTATACAACCCAGCTAGTCAGGGGGAGGGGGTCCATCACCTGTTACTATACAACCCAGCTAGTCAGGGGGAGGGGGTCCATCACCTGTTACTATACAACCCAGCTAGTCAGGGGGAGGGGGTCCATCACCTGTTACTATACAACCCAGCTAGTCAGGGGGGGGGGGGGGGTCCATCACCTGTTACTATACAACCCAGCTAGTCAGGGGGAGGGGGGTCCATCACCTGTTACTATACAACCCAGCTAGTCAGGGGGGAGGGGGGTCCATCACCTGTTACTATACAACCCAGCTAGTCAGGGGGAAGGGGTCCATCACCTGTTACTATACAACCCAGCTAGTCAGGGGGAGGGGGGTCCATCACCTGTTACTATACAACCCAGCTAGTCAGGGGGGTCCATCACCTGTTACTATACAACCCAGCTAGTCAGGTGGGGAGGGGGTCCATCACCTGTTACTATACAACCCAGCTAGTCAGGGGGAGGGGGTCCATCACCTGTTACTATACAACCCAGCTAGTCAGGGGGGTTCATCACCTGTTACTATACAACCCAGCTAGTCAGGGGGGGGGGGTTCATCACCTGTTACTATACAACCCAGCTAGTCAGGGGGGGGGGGGGTTCATCACCTGTTACTATACAACCCAGCTAGTCAGGGAGGAGGGTCCATCACCTGTTACTATACAACCCAGCTAGTCAGGGGGAGGGGGTTCATCACCTGTTACTATACAACCCAGCTAGTCAGGGGGAGGGGGGTTCATCACCTGTTACTATACAACCCAGCTAGTCAGGGGGGGGGGTCCATCACCTGTTACTATACAACCCAGCTAGTCGGGGGGTCCATCACCCATCACCTGTTACTATACAACCCAGCTAGTCAGGTGGGAGGGGGTTCCATCACCTGTTACTATACAACCCAGCTAGTCAGGGGGGGGGGTCCATCACCTGTTACTATACAACCCAGCTAGTCAGGGGGGGGGGTCCATCACCTGTTACTATACAACCCAGCTAGTCAGGGGGGGTCCATCACCTGTTACTATACAACCCAGCTAGTCAGGTGGGAGGGGGTTCCATCACCTGTTACTATACAACCCAGCTAGTCAGGGGGAGGGGGTCCATCACCTGTTACTATACAACCCAGCTAGTCAGGGGGAGGGGGGGGTCCATCACCTGTTACTATACAACCCAGCTAGTCAGGGGGGTCCATCACCTGTTACTATACAACCCAGCTAGTCAGGGGGGGGGGTCCATCACCTGTTACTATACAACCCAGCTAGTCAGGGGGGGGTCCATCACCTGTTACTATACAACCCAGCTAGTCAGGGGGGAAGGGGGTCCATCACCTGTTACTATACAACCCAGCTAGTCAGGGGAAGGGGGTCCATCACCTGTTACTATACAACCGAGCTAGTCAGGGGGTCCATCACCCATCACCTGTTACTATACAACCCAGCTAGTCAGGGGGGGTCCATCACCTGTTACTATACAACCCAGCTAGTCAGGGGGGGGGTCCATCACCCATCACCTGTTACTATACAACCCAGCTAGTCAGGGGGGGGGGGGTCCATCACCTGTTACTATACAACCCAGCTAGTCAGGGGGGAGGGGTGTGTGTATGTCAGGCTTCCACCCACCCCTCCTGGCTACTGAACATGACCTGTTACTGAACATTAACATTACCATTAAGTGTTCTACCTGAACAGAATCAACTCAGCTCTCCAATAGAAGGAAGTGTTCTAACTGAACAGAATCAACTCAGCTCTCCAATAGAAGGAAGTGTTCTAACTGAACAGAATCAACTCAGCTCTCCAATAGAAGGAAGTGTTCTACCTGAACAGAATCAACTCAGCTCTCCAATAGAAGGAAGTGTTCTAACTGAACAACTCAGCTCTCCAATAGAAGGAAGTGTTCTAACTGAACAACTCAGCTCTCCAATAGAAGGAAGTGTTCTAACTGAACAACTCAGCTCTCCAATAGAAGGAAGTGTTCTAACTGAACAGAATCAACTCAGCTCTCCAATGGAAGGAAGTGTTCTAACTGAACAGAATCAACTCAGCTCTCCAATAGAAGGAAGTGTTCTAACTGAACAGAATCAACTCAGCTCTCCAATAGAAGGAAGTGTTCTAACTGAACAGAATCAACTCAGCTCTCCAATAGAAGGAAGTGTTCTAACTGAACAGAATCAACTCAGCTCTCCAATAGAAGGAAGTGTTCTAACTGAACAGAATCAACTCAGCTCTCCAATAGAAGGAAGTGTTCTACCTGAACAGAATCAACTCAGCTCTCCAATAGAAGGAAGTGTTCTACCTGAACAGAATCAACTCAGCTCTCCAATGGAAGGAAGTGTTCTACCTGAACAGAATCAACTCAGCTCTCCAATAGAAGGAAGTGTTCTACCTGAACAACTCAGCTCTCCAATAGAAGGAAGTGTTCTACCTGAACAACTCAGCTCTCCAATGGAAGGAAGTGTTCTACCTGAACAGAATCAACTCAGCTCTCCAATAGAAGGAAGTGTTCTACCTGAACAACTCAGCTCTCCAATAGAAGGAAGTGTTCTAACTGAACAGAATCAACTCAGCTCTCCAATAGAAGGAAGTGTTCTACCTGAACAGAATCAACTCAGCTCTCCAATGGAAGGAAGTGTTCTAACTGAACAGAATCAACTCAGCTCTCCAATAGAAGGAAGTGTTCTACCTGAACAGAATCAACTCAGCTCTCCAATAGAAGGAAGTGTTCTACCTGAACAGAATCAACTCAGCTCTCCAATAGAAGGAAGTGTTCTACCTGAACAACTCAGCTCTCCAATAGAAGGAAGTGTTCTACCTGAACAACTCAGCTCTCCAATGGAAGGAAGTGTTCTACCTGAACAGAATCAACTCAGCTCTCCAATAGAAGGAAGTGTTCTACCTGAACAACTCAGCTCTCCAATAGAAGGAAGTGTTCTAACTGAACAGAATCAACTCAGCTCTCCAATAGAAGGAAGTGTTCTACCTGAACAGAATCAACTCAGCTCTCCAATGGAAGGAAGTGTTCTAACTGAACAGAATCAACTCAGCTCTCCAATAGAAGGAAGTGTTCTACCTGAACAGAATCAACTCAGCTCTCCAATAGAAGGAAGTGTTCTACCTGAACAGAATCAACTCAGCTCTCCAATAGAAGGGAAGTGTTCTACCTGAACAACTCAGCTCTCCAATAGAAGGAAGTGTTCTAACTGAACAGAATCAACTCAGCTCTCCAATAGAAGGAAGTGTTCTACCTGAACAGAATCAACTCAGCTCTCCAATAGAAGGAAGTGTTCTAACTGAACAGAATCAACTCAGCTCTCCAATAGAAGGAAGTGTTCTACCTGAATAGAATCAACTCAGCTCTCCAATAGAAGGAAGTGTTCTAACTGAACAACTCAGCTCTCCAATAGAAGGAAGTGTTCTAACTGAACAACTCAGCTCTCCAATAGAAGGAAGTGTTCTAACTGAACAACTCAGCTCTCCAATAGAAGGAAGTGTTCTAACTGAACAACTCAGCTCTCCAATAGAAGGAAGTGTTCTAACTGAACAGAATCAACTCAGCTCTCCAATGGAAACAGACATTTATTTCTACCTAACAACCAGACACATGATTTTCCCTTCATAGACACAGGGCTGAAAGGCGTGTCTGTCTGACTTTAGGTGTGCGTCCCAAATTTCCTCCTTTCCCCACATTGTGCACTACTTGTGAGTAGCCAGGGTATGTAAGTTAATGCCTGTCTGTGAATCAGGTGTTTTCGTGTTGAGCACATAGAGGTCTTCTGAGAAGGAAGACTAGTTCACACAGAGAGATTTCATCAACACTAGCTGAGCTCGAATTGAATTCGCAGATACAATTTCTGGGTATACTATTCAAAACACACTCTCTCTCTCTCTTTAGTCTACTAATTATCTTTAATGGGTTTTACTTTCATCGTTTTGCTCCAAACATACTGCAATTTATTTTGGTTTGATGAGATTGTTGTATTAACCTCAGAAAGCAAAGTAATGTTTTTTTAACAGAACAAAATGTTACTTTAACTCTGTGAGCCACATGAGATCCTATCGGAGTCTGTTTACCAGTTCCCCAGTCTCTCTCTACCTCCAGAGAAACACCGTATCTCCTCAGTCCCTCTCTACCTCCAGAGAAACACTGTATCTCCCCAGTCTCTCTCTACCTCCAGAGAAACACCGTATCTCCTCAGTCCCTCTCTACCTCCAGAGAAACACTATCTCCCAGTCTCTCTCTACCTCCAGAGAAACACTGTATCTCCCCAGTCTCTCTCTACCTCCAGAGAAACACTGTATCTCCCCAGTCTCTCTCTACCTCCAGAGAAACACTGTATCTCCCCAGTCTCTCTCTACCTCCAGAGAAACACATACTGTATCTCCCCAGTCTCTCTCTACCTCCAGAGAAACACTGTATCTCCCCAGTCTCTCTCTACCTCCAGAGAAACACTGTATCTCCCCAGTCTCTCTCTCTCTACCTCCAGAGAAACACTGTATCTCCCCAGTCTCTCTCTACCTCCAGAGAAACACATACTGTATCTCCCCAGTCTCTCTCTACCTCCAGAGAAACACATACTGTATCTCCCCAGTCTCTCTCTACCTCCAGAGAAACACATACTGTATCTCCCCAGTCTCTCTCTACCTCCAGAGAAACACCGTATCTCCCCAGTCTCTCTCTACCTCCAGAGAAACACCGTATCTCCCCAGTCTCTCTCTACCTCCAGAGAAACACTGTATCTCCCCAGTCTCTCTCTACCTCCAGAGAAACACTGTATCTCCCCAGTCTCTCTCTACCTCCAGAGAAACACATACTGTATCTCCCCAGTCTCTCTCTACCTCCAGAGAAACACATACTGTATCTCCCCAGTCTCTCTCTACCTCCAGAGAAACACATACTGTATCTCCCAGTCTCTCTCTACCTCCAGAGAAACACCGTATCTCCCCAGTCTCTCTCTACCTCCAGAGAAACACTGTATCTCCCCAGTCTCTCTCTACCTCCAGAGAAACACTGTATCTCCCCAGTCTCTCTCTACCTCCAGAGAAACACATACTGTATCTCCCAGTCTCTCTCTACCTCCAGAGAAATACTGTACCTCCCCAGTCTCTCTCTACCTCCAGAGAAACACCGTATCTCCCCAGTCTCTCTCTACCTCCAGAGAAACACTGTATCTCCCCAGTCCCTCTCTACCTCCAGAGAGACACCGTACCTCCCCAGTCTCTCTCTACCTCCAGAGAAACACCGTACCTCCCAGTACCTCTACCTCCAGAGAAACACCGTACCTCCCCAGTCCCTTGAAGGGTCCCTTAGTCGGCATGCCCTCTCTCTCTCTCTGGTCCTGGAAGTCTGCCTGTTCTATGTAGAGAGACTGCCCCTCCCCCACGCACACTGACTGATTGATAACTGCTCTTGTCCTGACACAGATGGCGACTGAGAGAGGACTGCTGGAGCTGGCTATTCACTGACTCAGACTGGCATGTCATTGGTCATCCCTGGTGGATAGTGCTATTCTCTGTCTGTCTGTGGTAGGACATGATTTCTCTGTGGAGTGTTACCAGCAATATAGCTAGGTAGGCTGGCTACACTGGGCAGGGCTGGGCTGGGTAGGGCTACAGTAGGCTGGGTAGGGCTACACTGGGTAGGGCTACACTGGGCTGGGTAGGGCTACACTGGGCTGGGTAGGGCTACACTGGGCTGGGTAGGGCTACACTGGGCTGGGTAGTGCTATAGTGGACTGTGCTGGGTAGGCCTACACTGTGCTGGGTAGGGCTACAGTTTGCTGGGTAGGGCTATAGTGGGCTGGGTAGGGCTACAGTGGGCTGGGTAGGGCTACAGTGGGCTGGGTAGGGCTACAGTGGGCTGGGTAGGGCTACAGTAGGCTGGGTCGGGCTACAGTGGGCTGGGTCGGGCTAGACTGGGCTGGGTCGGGCTACACTGTTCAATGAGTTACCAGGTTACACAGCTCAGCGTCTGCTGGTTTCAATGAGTTACCAGGTTACACGGCTCAGCGTCTGCTGGTTTCAATGAGTTACCAGGTTACACGGCTCAGCGTCTCCTGGTTTCAATGAGTTACCAGGTTACACGGCTCAGCGTCTGCTGGTTTCAATGAGTTACCAGGTTACACGGCTCAGCGTCTGCTGGTTTTAATGAGTTTATTTTGGGGACACTCACCATCCCTCTCTCCTCTCTCTCTCTCTTTCTCTCTTTCGCTGTTTCTCTCTCTCTCTCTCTGTATCTCTCTCTCTCTCTCTCTCTCTCTCTCTCTCTCTCTCTCTCTCTCTCTCTCTCTCTCTCTCTGTATCTCTCTCTCTCTCTCTGTATCTCTCTCTCTCTCTCTGTATCTCTCTCTCTCTCTCTCTCTCTGTATCTCTCTCTCTCTCTCTCTCTCTCTGTATCTCTCTCTCTGTATCTCTCTCTCTCTCTCTCTCTGTATCTCTCTCTCTCTCTCTCTCTCTGTATCTCTCTCTCTTTCTCTCTGTC
>NW_025747773.1:0-17500 GCF_021184085.1 Oncorhynchus gorbuscha
CTCATTATAATAGTCTGTATCTATACTACCTCATTAAATACCATCTTATTAATATTCTGCTTCTCTTCAGTTTAACCACTGAACTGTACAGTTAAGACATGACAGTGTAACCATGCCGACCATTTTTTTACTAGTTACAGTAGATTAATCCATGACTAGACTAGTTACTGTAGATTAATCCATGACTAGACTAGTTACAGTAGATTAATCCATGACTAGACTAGTTAGTAGTAGATTAATCCATGACTAGACTAGTTACAGCAGATTAACCACACCAGACTAGTTACAGTAGATTAATCCATGACTAGCAGTTAATAGATTAATCCATGATTTACTAGTTACTGTAGATTAATCCATGACTAGACTAGTTACTGTAGATTAATCCATTTATTTACTAGTTACTGTAGATTAATCCATGACTAGACTAGTTACTGTAGATTAATCCATGACTAGACTAGTTACTGTAGATTAATCCATGACTAGACTAGTTACTGTAGATTAATCCATGACTAGACTAGTTACTGCAGATTAACATGACTATTTACTAGTTACAGTAGATTAATCCAAGACTCGATTAGTTACTGTAGATTAATCCATGACTAGACTAGTTACTGTAGATTAATCCATGATGACTAGTTACAGTAGATTAATCCATGACTAGACTAGTTACTGACTAGATCTAGTTACTCAGATTAACATGACTAGACTAGTTACTGCAGATTAATCACTGACTAGACTAGTTTACAGTAGATTAATCCATGACCAGATTTGAGTTACAGTAGATTAATCCATGACTAGACTAGTTACTGTAGATTAATCCATGACTAGATCAGTTACTGACAAGACTATACTAGTTACAGTAGATTAATCCATGACTAGACTAGTTACAGTAGATTAATCCATGACTAGACTAGTTACAGTAGATTAATCCATGATAGACTAGTTACTGCTGTAGAGATTAATCCATGGCTAGCAGTTATGTATGAGATTAATCCATGACCAGACTAGTTACAGTAGATTAATCCATGACTAGACTAGCTAGACTGCAGATTAATCCATGACTAGACTAGTTACAGTAGATTAATACGACTAGACATGACCAGACCAGTTACAGTAGATTAATCCATGACCAGACTAGTTACAGTAGATTAATCCATGACTAGCAGAATGCCGACCATTTATTTACTAGTTACCGTGAGATTAATCCATGACTAGACTAGTTACTGTAGATTAATCCATGACTAGACTAGTTACTGCAGATTAATCCATGACTAGACTAGTTACTGTAGATTAGAATCCATGACTAGACTAGTTACTGCAGATTAATCCATGACCAGACTAGTTACAGTAGATTAATCCACTAGACTAGCTACAGTTCAGATTTGCAGATTTGCCGTAGAATCCATGACTAGACTAGTTACAGTAGATTAGACTCCATGACTAGACTAGTTACAGTAGATTAATCCATGACTAGACTCAGTTACAGTAGATTAATCCATGACTAGACTAGTTACAGTAGATTAATCCATGACTAGACTAGTTACTGTAGATTAATCCATGACTAGACTAGTTACTGTAGATTAATCCATGACTAGACTAGTTACTGTAGATTAATCCATGACTAGATTAGTTACTGTAGATTAATCCATGACTAGACTAGTTACTAGTAGATTAATCCATGATTAGACTAGTTATCTAGATTAATCCATTAGTGCAGATTAATCCATTTATTTACCAGTTACAGTAGATTAATCCATGACTAGACTAGTTACAGCAGATTAATCCATGACTAGACTAGTTACTGTAGATTAATCCATGACTAGACTAGTTACTGTAGATTAATCCATGACTACAGACTAGTTACAGTATGTAAATCCATCTACAGTTACTGTAGATTAATTTTTTACATTTATTTTACCATTTATTTACCTAGTTATTTAACCAGGCAAGTCAGTTAAGAGACTAGGGTTACTTAAGATTTTCAATGACTAGACTAGGAACAGTGGTTCCATAACTAGACTAGTTCAGGGGCAGAACAACAGATTTGTACCATGACTAGACTAGCTCGGGGTTTGGAACTGGCAACCTTCCAGTAGATTAACTAGCCCATACTAGCAGTCTAACCACTAGGCTAGTTACTGTAGATTAATCCATGACTAGTTGTAATTAATCCATGACTTGTTACAGTAGATTTTAAAGATCACTTGTAGATTAATCCCTAATGACTAGTTACAGTAGATTTCATGACATGTTACTTCATTTAAACCTAGACTAGTTAATAGATTTTGACACAAAAAATATCTGGCTAGTTAGTAGATTAAAATCAGACTAGTTACTGTAGATTAGTCCATGGAGAAGAAAATATAGACTAGGTTACTACATGACTAGACAAAGCATGCAGATTAATCCTGAGAGCACTGCAGATAAACCCATGACTAGACTAGTTACAGTAGGGATGACAGAGCACTTAGACAATACAGACTATACTATACATTATTCATGACTAGACTAGTTGTAGATTTACAGGAAACACAAAACATGACTAGAAGTTACAATTAATCATGGCTAGACTAGTTACAGGGATTAACGGCATGGCTAGACTTAGTTACAGTAGCATGACTAGATGCTTACTGGTAGATTATCCATGACGATGAGCAGTAGATTAATTAAACATCTGGAGAGGCCGTAGTGTCTCATCTCAAGACTAGACTAGTCACTGTAGTGACTGACTAGTTACAGATGTAAATCCATCTACATGACTAGCATAATTTTTTACATTTATTTTAATCCCTTTATTTAAGCAGACGCTTTATTTAATCCCAGGCACAGAGCAATTATTCTCTAGTCGGAACAGTGGGTTAATCTGTTCCAGGATAGCTAGCTCGGGGTGGACCTTCCGGTTACATCCAAGTCAGCACATTGCCGCCCCTGCTTGTAAGAATGCTTGTAAGGTTTTAAAAGATCACTTTGGACTCCCCAGATATCTATCTGGCTTTGAGAGACCAGTCCATAGTCTGGAGTAAAGAAAATACATTCATCTTCAGATAGCTAGGTGGACCAGTCATAGTCAGTACAGAATTTCATCTCCAGATAGCTAGGTGGCTGACGCGTTTTACATAGGCGCTATTGTCAGTACATTAAACATCTTCAGCTTCATCTCCCTGCTGTCACTGTGTGTGGAGTCTGTTTACATTTGAGTGATTTCAGACGTTTATCAGTACATTCATCTCCAGATAGCTAGGTGACCAGTCATAGTCAGTACATTCATCTCCAGATAGCTAGGTGAGTCATAGTCAGCACATTCATTCCAGATAGCTAGGTGGGACCAGTCATAGTCAGTCATCATCCAGATAGCTAGGTGGACCAGTCATAGCCAGTACATTCATCTCCAGATAGCTAGGTGGACCAGTCATAGTCAGGACATTCATCTTCAGATAGCTAGGGTGGACCAGTCATAGTCAGTACATTCATCTCCAGATAGCTAGGGTGGACCAGTCATAGTCAGGACATTCATCTCCAGATATCTAGGTGACCAGTCAGTCAGTACATTCATCATTCTCAGATAGTACAGTCATAGTCTCATTCATCTGTCTAGGGTGACCAGTCATAGTCAGTATCTATCTCTAGCTATAGGTGACCAGTCAGAAGGTACTTCCTGTTCCTCTCCTCTCCTCTGTTCCTCTCCTCTGTTCCTCTCCTCTCTCTGTTCCTCTGTTCCTCTCCTCTCCCCTCCTCTGTTCCTCTCCCTCTGTTCCTTCCACTCCTCTCCTCTGTTCCTCTCCTCTCCTCTGTTCCCTCTCTGTTCCTCTCCACCCTCTGTTCCTTCTGTGTTCCTTTCCATCCTTCTGTTCCTCTGGGTTCTCATCTATTCCTTTCTGTTCTCTTCTCTCTGTTCCTCTCCTCCTGATGTTCCTCTCCTCTCCTCTCCTCTCCTCTGTTCCTCTCTGTTCCTCTCCCCTCTTACCTACCTTCTCTCTGTTCTCTGCTCTCATCTATTCCTTTCTTGCTCTTCTTCGTTCCTCTCCCCTCTTCCGATGTTCCTCTCCCTCTCTCTCTCTCCTGTTCCTTCCTCCTCTGTTCCTCTCTCGTGTTCCTCCTCTCCATCACTCCTTCTCTCTGTTCCTCTGCTCTCACCTATTCTTTCTGTTCTCTTTCTCTGTTCCTCTCCCCTCCGATGTTCCTCTCCTCTCTCTCCTCCCCCTGTCCCTCTCTAAGGTTGAAGCAGAGAGATGACTGGGATCAAGCTGTTCAGGCTAAATTGGTAATTCATCAACAAGCGAACGGAGTAAACGTGCAGAATGATATGATTTCTCAATGTGTTTGTTAATTGTGATGTTCAGTGTGCCTGTGAATCTAATTGAAAGGGGAGTCTGTGTGGACTGTGAGAATTTCAGTTGTTCTGTCTCTGAGTGGAGCAGCCAGCCTCCAGGAGGTCTCAGGTGGTTTCGCCTCCCACGCAGTCTCTCTCCCTCCACCCGGTCTCTCTCTCCCTCCACCCCCTCCTCAACCCCGTCTCTCTCCCTCCTCTCCTCCAACCCTCTCTGTCTCTCCCTCCAACCCCGTCTCTGTCTCTCTCTCCCTCCAACCCCTCTCTCTCCCTCCAACCCCTCGCTCTCCCTCACCACGTCTCTCTCCACCCCTCCTCTGTCTCTCCCTCCACCCCTGCACCGTCTCTGTCTCTCTCTCTCCCTCCAACCCCTCTCTCTCCCTCCAACCCCTCGCTCTCCTCACCCCGTTTCTCCTTCCAATTTCTCCTCTCTCTCCCTCCACCCCCTCTCTCCCTCCACCCCTCCTCTCTCTCTCCCTCCCACCCCCTGCACCCACATCTCTCTCCCTCCACCTCCCTCCTTTCTCTCTCTCCCTCCACCCTCCTCTCTCCCTCCTCCCCCAGTCTCTCTCCTCCACCCCTCCTCTCCTCTCTCCCTCCACCCCTGCACCCCGTCTCTCTCCCTCCACCCCCCTCTCTCTCTCCCTCCACCCCTGCACCCAGTCTCTCTCCCTCCACCCCCTCTCTCTCCCTCCACCCAGTCTCTCTCCCTCCACCCCCTCCTCTCTCTCTCTCCCTCCACCCCCTGCACCCCATCTCTCTCCCTCCACCCCTCTCTCCCTCCACCCCGTCTCTTTCCCTCCACCTCCTCCTCTCTCTCTCTCCCTCCACCCCTCCTCTCTCTCTCTCCCTCCACTCCCCACACCACGCCTCTCTCCCTCCACCCCTCCTCTCTCTCTCCCCATAATTTCCTCTCTCTCGTTATTCTGAAACCCTACCTCTTCAAGAGTATCTGAAATAATCTCCCTCCCCTTTCCTGAACTAACATGACTCTTTACCTTTTACTAACTCTGACTTTGCTGGTAGCTATTTTGAGTTTGAGTTTATTTATTCTTGCTTACAGATAAATATAGAAAATATGCATAATTTACATGACTAAAATGTAAAAACACTCCGGTAAAAACAACAGCACATAATAGGTGACATTAATAGAACTGAATACCTTAAAATCACAGGATATTTAGGAGCTAGAGTTATTATACAGTCTGACAGCGAGTAGTTATTATACAGTCTGACAGCAGGTAGTTATTATACAGTCTGACAGCAGGGTAGTTATTATACAGTCTGACAGCAGGTAGTTATTATACAGTCTGACAGCAGGTAGAGTTATTATACAATTGACAGCGGAGTGAGGTTATTATGCAGTCTGACAGCAGGTAGTTATTATACAGTCTGACAGCAGGTAGTTATTATACAGTCTGACAGCAGGTAGTTATTATACAGTCTGACAGCAGGTAGTTATTATTATACAGTCTGACAGCAGGTAGTTATTATACAGTCTGACAGCAGGTATAGTTATTATACAGTCTGACAGCAGGTAGTTATTATACAGTCTGACAGCGAGTAGACGTATACAGTCTGACCTTGAGTGGTTATTATACAGTCTGACGGGTAGAGTTATTATACCATTCTGACAGCAGGTAGTTATTATACAGTCTGACAGCAGGTAGAGTTATTATACAGTCTGACAGCAGGTAGTTATTATACAGTCTGACAGCAGGTAGTTATTATACAGTCTGACAGCAGGTAGGTTATTATACAGTCTGACAGCAGGTGAGTTATTATACAGTCTGACAGCAGGTAGTTATTATACAGTCTGACAGCAGGTAGTTATTATACAGTCTGACAGCAGGTAGTTATTATACAGTCTGACAGCAGGTAGTTATTATACAGTCTGACAGCAGGTAGAGTTATTATACAGTCTGACAGCAGGTAGTTATTATACAGTCTGACAGCAGGTAGTTATTATACAGTCTGACAGCAGGTAGTTATTATACAGTCTGACAGCAGGTAGTTATTATACAGTCTGACAGCAGGTAGTTATTATACAGTCTGACAGCAGGTAGTTATTATACAGTCTGACAGCAGGTAGTTATTATACAGTCTGACAGCAGGTAGTTATTATACAGTCTGACAGCAGGTAGTTATTATACAGTCTGACAGCAGGTAGTTATTATACAGTCTGACAGCAGGTAGTTATTATACAGTCTGACAGCAGGTAGTTATTATACAGTCTGACAGCAGGTAGTTATTATACAGTCTGACAGCAGGTAGTTATTATACAGTCTGACAGCAGGTAGTTATTATACAGTCTGACAGCAGGTAGAGTTATTATACAGTCTGACAGCAGGTAGTTATTATACAGTCTGACAGCAGGTAGTTATTATACAGTCTGACAGCAGGTAGTTATTATACAGTCTGACAGCAGGTAGAGTTATTATACAGTCTGACAGCAGGTAGAGTTATTATACAGTCTGACAGCAGGTAGAGTTATTATACAGTCTGACAGCAGGTAGAGTTATTATACAGTCTGACAGCAGGTAGTTATTATACAGTCTGACAGCAGGTAGTTATTATACAGTCTGACAGCAGGTAGTTATTATACAGTCTGACAGCAGGTAGTTATTATACAGTCTGACAGCAGGTAGTTATTATACAGTCTGACAGCAGGTAGTTATTATACAGTCTGACAGCAGGTAGTTATTATACAGTCTGACAGCAGGTAGTTATTATACAGTCTGACAGCAGGTGAGTTATTATACAGTCTGACAGCAGGTAGAGTTATTATACAGTCTGACAGCAGGTAGTTATTATACAGTCTGACAGCAGGTAGTTATTATACAGTCTGACAGCAGGTAGTTATTATACAGTCTGACAGCAGGTGAGTTATTATACAGTCTGACAGCAGGTAGTTATTATACAGTCTGACAGCAGGTAGTTATTATACAGTCTGACAGCAGGTAGTTATTATACAGTCTGACAGCAGGTAGTTATTATACAGTCTGACAGCAGGTAGTTATTATACAGTCTGACAGCAGGTAGGTTATTATACAGTCTGACAGCAGGTAGTTATTATACAGTCTGACAGCAGGTAGTTATTATACAGTCTGACAGCAGGTAGTTATTATACAGTCTGACAGCAGGTAGTTATTATACAGTCTGACAGCAGGTAGTTATTATACAGTCTGACAGCAGGTAGAGTTATTATACAGTCTGACAGCAGGTAGTTATTATACAGTCTGACAGCAGGTAGTTATTATACAGTCTGACAGCAGGTAGAGTTATTATACAGTCTGACAGCAGGTGAGTTATTATACAGTCTGACAGCAGGTAGTTATTATACAGTCTGACAGCAGGTAGTTATTATACAGTCTGACAGCAGGTAGAGTTATTATACAGTCTGACAGCAGGTAGTTATTATACAGTCTGACAGCAGGTAGTTATTATACAGTCTGACAGCAGGTAGTTATTATACAGTCTGACAGCAGGTAGTTATTATACAGTCTGACAGCAGGTAGTTATTATACAGTCTGACAGCAGGTAGGTTATTATACAGTCTGACAGCAGGTGAGTTATTATACAGTCTGACAGCAGGTAGAGTTATTATACAGTCTGACAGCAGGTAGTTATTATACAGTCTGACAGCAGGTAGTTATTATACAGTCTGACAGCAGGTGAGTTATTATACAGTCTGACAGCAGGTAGTTATTATACAGTCTGACAGCAGGTAGGTTATTATACAGTCTGACAGCAGGTAGAGTTATTATACAGTCTGACAGCAGGTAGTTATTATACAGTCTGACAGCAGGTAGTTATTATACAGTCTGACAGCAGGTAGTTATTATACAGTCTGACAGCAGGTGAGTTATTATACAGTCTGACAGCAGGTGAGTTATTATACAGTCTGACAGCAGGTGAGTTATTATACAGTCTGACAGCAGGTAGTTATTATACAGTCTGACAGCAGGTAGTTATTATACAGTCTGACAGCAGGTAGTTATTATACAGTCTGACAGCAGGTAGTTATTATACAGTCTGACAGCAGGTAGTTATTATACAGTCTGACAGCAGGTAGAGTTATTATACAGTCTGACAGCAGGTAGAGTTATTATACAGTCTGACAGCAGGTAGAGTTATTATACAGTCTGACAGCAGGTAGAGTTATTATACAGTCTGACAGCAGGTAGTTATTATACAGTCTGACAGCAGGTAGTTATTATACAGTCTGACAGCAGGTAGTTATTATACAGTCTGACAGCAGGTAGGTTATTATACAGTCTGACAGCAGGTAGTTATTATACAGTCTGACAGCAGGTGAGTTATTATACAGTCTGACAGCAGGTAGTTATTATACAGTCTGACAGCAGGTAGTTATTATACAGTCTGACAGCAGGTAGTTATTATACAGTCTGACAGCAGGTAGTTATTATACAGTCTGACAGCAGGTAGTTATTATACAGTCTGACAGCAGGTAGTTATTATACAGTCTGACAGCAGGTAGAGTTATTATACAGTCTGACAGCAGGTAGTTATTATACAGTCTGACAGCAGGTAGTTATTATACAGTCTGACAGCAGGTAGGTTATTATACAGTCTGACAGCAGGTAGTTATTATACAGTCTGACAGCAGGTAGAGTTATTATACAGTCTGACAGCAGGTAGTTATTATACAGTCTGACTTATTATACAGTCTGACAGCAGGTAGTTATTATACAGTCTGACAGCAGGTAGTTATTATACAGTCTGACAGCAGGTAGTTATTATACAGTTATACAGTCTGACAGCAGGTAGTTATTATACAGTCTGACAGCAGGTAGTTATTATACAGTCTGACAGCAGGTGACAGCAGGTAGTTATTATACAGTCTGACAGCAGGTAGTTATTATACAGTCTGACAGCAGGTAGAGTTATTATACAGTCTGACAGCAGGTAGAGTTATTATACAGTCTGACAGCAGGTAGTTATTATACAGTCTGACAGCAGGTAGAGTTATTATACAGTCTGACAGCAGGTAGTTATTATACAGTCTGACAGCAGGTAGAGTTATTATACAGTCTGACAGCAGGTAGTTATTATACAGTCTGACAGCAGGTAGTTATTATACAGTCTGACAGCAGGTAGTTATTATACAGTCTGACACAGTTATTATACAGTCTGACAGCAGGTAGTTATTATACAGTCTGACAGCAGAGTAGTTATTATACAGTCTGACAGCAGGTAGTTATTATACAGTCTGACAGCAGGTAGTTATTATACAGTCTGACAGCAGGTAGAGTTATTATACAGTCTGACAGTCTGACAGCAGGTAGAGTTATTATACAGTCTGACAGCAGGTAGTTATTATACAGTCTGACAGCAGGTAGAGTTATTATACAGTCTGACAGCAGGTAGAGTTATTATACAGTCTGACAGCAGGTAGAGTTATTATACAGTCTGACAGCAGGTAGAGTTATTATACAGTCTGACAGCAGGTAGTTATTATACAGTCTGACAGCAGGTAGTTATTATACAGTCTGACAGCAGGTAGTTGACAGTCTGACAGCAGGTAGTTATTATACAGTCTGACAGCAGGTAGTTATTATACAGTCTGACAGCAGGTAGTTATTATACAGTCTGACAGCAGGTAGTTATTATACAGTCTGACAGCAGGTAGTTATTATACAGTCTGACAGCAGGTAGTTATTATACAGTCTGACAGCAGGTAGTTATTATACAGTCTGACAGCAGGTAGTTATTATACAGTCTGACAGCAGGTAGTTATTATACAGTCTGACAGCAGGTAGTTATTATACAGTCTGACAGCAGGTAGTTATTATACAGTCTGACAGCAGGTAGAGTTATTATACAGTCTGACAGTAGGTAGTTATTATACAGTCTGACAGCAGGTAGTTATTATACAGTCTGACAGCAGGTAGTTATTATACAGTCTGACAGCAGGTAGTTATTATACAGTCTGACAGCATTATTATACAGTCTGACAGCAGGTAGAGTTATTATACAGTCTGACAGCAGGTAGAGTTATTATACAGTCTGACAGCAGGTAGAGTTATTATACAGTCTGACAGCAGGTAGTTATTATACAGTCTGACAGCAGGTAGAGTTATTATACAGTCTGACAGCAGGTAGTTATTATACAGTCTGACAGCAGGTAGAGTTATTATACAGTCTGACAGCAGGTAGTTATTATACAGTCTGACAGCAGGTAGTTATTATACAGTCTGACAGCAGGTAGAGTTATTATACAGTCTGACAGCAGGTAGTTATTATACAGTCTGACAGCAGGTAGTTATTATACAGTCTGACAGCAGGTAGTTATTATACAGTCTGACAGCAGGTAGTTATTATACAGTCTGACAGCAGGTAGAGTTATTATATGACAGCAGGTAGTTATTATACAGTCTGACAGCAGGTAGTTATTATACAGTCTGACAGCAGGTAGTTATTATACAGTCTGACAGCAGGTAGTTATTATACAGTCTGACAGCAGGTAGTTATTATACAGTCTGACAGCAGGTAGTTATTATACAGTCTGACAGCAGGTAGTTATTATACAGTCTGACAGCAGGTAGTTATTATACAGTCTGACAGCAGGTAGTTATTATACAGTCTGACAGCAGGTAGTTATTATACAGTCTGACAGTTATTATACAGTCTGGACAGCAGTTATTATACAGTCTGACAGCAGGTAAAGTTATTATACAGTCTGACAGCAGGTAGAGTTATTATACAGTCTGACAGCAGGTCTGACAGCAGGTAGTTATTATACAGTCTGACAGCAGGTAGTTATTATACAGTCTGACAGCAGGTAGAGTTATTATACAGTCTGACAGCAGGTAGTTATTATACAGTCTGACAGCAGGTAGTTATTATACAGTCTGACAGCAGGTAGTTATTATACAGTCTGACAGCAGGTAGTTATTATACAGTCTGACAGCAGGTAGTTATTATACAGTCTGACAGCAGGTAGTTATTATACAGTCTGACAGCAGGTAGTAGTTATTATACAGTCTGACAGCAGTTATTATACAGTCTGACAGCAGGTTATTATACAGTCTGACAGCAGGTAGTTATTATACAGTCTGACAGCAGGTAGTTATTATACAGTCTGACAGCAGGTAGTTATTATACAGTCTGACAGCAGGTAGTTATTATACAGTCTGACAGCAGGTAGTTATTATACAGTCTGACAGCAGGTAGTTATTATACAGTCTGACAGCAGGTAGTTATTATACAGTCTGACAGCAGGTAGTTATTATACAGTCTGACAGCAGGTAGAGTTATTATACAGTCTGACAGCAGGTAGTTATTATACAGTCTGACAGCAGGTAGAGTTATTATACAGTCTGACAGCAGGTAGTTATTATACAGTCTGACAGCAGGTAGTTATTATACAGTCTGACAGCAGGTAGAGTTATTATACAGTCTGACAGCAGGTAGTTATTATACAGTCTGACAGCAGGTAGTTATTATACAGTCTGACAGCAGGTAGGTCTGACAGCAGGAGTTATTATACAGTCTGACAGCAGGTAGTTATTATACAGTCTGACAGCAGGTAGTTATTATACAGTCTTATTATACAGTCTGACAGCAGGTAGAGTTATTATACAGTCTGACAGCAGGTAGTTATTATACAGTCTGACAGCAGGTAGTTATTATACAGTCTGACAGCAGGTAGAGTTATTATACAGTCTGACAGCAGGTAGTTATTATACAGTCTGACAGCAGGTAGAGTTATTATACAGTCTGACAGCAGGTAGAGTTATTATACAGTCTGACAGCAGGTAGTTATTATACAGTCTGACAGCAGGTAGTTATTATACAGTCTGACAGCAGGTAGTTATTATACAGTCTGACAGCAGGTAGTTATTATACAGTCTGACAGCAGGTAGAGTTATTATACAGTCTGACAGCAGGTAGAGTTATTATACAGTCTGACAGCAGGTCTGACAGCAGGTAGTTATTATACAGTCTGACAGCAGGTAGTTATTATACAGTCTGTTATTATACAGTCTGACAGCAGGTAGAGTTATTATACAGTCTGACAGCAGGTAGTTATTATACAGTCTGACAGCATTATACAGTGACAGCAGGTAGTTATTATACAGTCTGACAGCAGGTAGTTATTATACAGTCTGACAGCAGGTAGTTATTATACAGTCTGACAGCAGGTAGTTATTATACAGTCTGACAGCAGGTAGTTATTATACAGTCTGACAGCAGGTAGTTATTATACAGTCTGACAGCAGGTAGTTATTATACAGTCTGACAGCAGGTAGAGTTATTATACAGTCTGACAGCAGGTAGTTATTATACAGTCTGACAGCAGGTATTATTATACAGTCTGACAGCAGGTAGTTATTATACAGTCTGACAGCAGGTAGTTATTATACATCTGACCAGGTAGTTATTATACAGTCTGACAGCAGGTAGAGTTATTATACAGAAACAGTATTATTACAGGTTAAATCAGACCTATTAACAGTCAGAAACAGGCCAGGTTAAATCAGACCTATTATTACAGTAGAGGAAACAGCCAGGTTAAATCAGACCTATTATTACAGGAAACAGGCCAGGTTAAATCAGACCTATTATTACAGTAGAGGAAACAGGCCAGGTTAAATCAGACCTATTATTACAGTAGAGGAAGCAGGCCAGGTTAAATCAGATGGACTGTGTGATACAGCAGGACTTCACCCCTCCTCACTAACCTTCAGCCCTCCTCACCCGTCCTCCCTCCCCTCCCCAGTCCCTCCCACCCTCCCTCCTCCCCTCCCCCGTCCTCCCTCCCTCCCTCCTCCCCTCCCCCGTCCTCCCTCCCTCCCCCTCCCTGTCCTCCCTCCCCCCCGTCCTCCCTCCCTCCCCCTACCTCCCTCCCCCTCCCCTCCCACCCGTCCTCCCTCCCCCGTCCTCCTCCCTCCTCCTCCCCCTCCCTCCCCCTCCCTCCCTCGTCCTCCCACCCTCGTCCTCCTCCCCCTCCTCCTCCCCCTCCCTCCCCCCGTCCTCCCTCCCCTCCCCCTCCCTCCCCTCCCCCGTCCTCCCTCCTCCCCGTCTTCCCTCCTCCTCCCCGTCCTCCCTCCCCCTCCCCCCCATCCTCCCTCCTCCTCCCCCCTCCCTCCCCTCCCCTATTCCCTACATAGTGCACTGCCTTTGACCAGCGATGTCCCAAATGGCTCCCTATTCCCTACATAGTGCACTGCCTTTGACCATTGATGTCCCAAATGGCTCCCTATTCCCTACATAGTGCACTGCCTTTGACCATTGATGTCCCAAATGGCTCCCTATTCCCTACATAGTGCACTGCCTTGACCATTGATGTCCCAAATGGCTCCCTATACCCTACATAGTGCACTGCCTTTGACCAGACCATTGATGTCCCAAATGGCTCCCTATACCCTACATAGTGCACTGCCTTTGACCATTGATGTCCCAAATGGCTCCCTATACCCTACATAGTGCACTGCCTTTGACCATTGATGTCCCAAATGGCTCCCTATACCCTACATAGTGCACTGCCTTTGACCAGTGATGTCCCAAATGGCTCCCTATACCCTACATAGTGCACTGCCTTTGACCACCGATGTCCCAAATGGCTCCCTATACCCTACATAGTGCACTGCCTTTGACCAGCGATGTCCCAAATGGCTCCCTATACCCTACATAGTGCACTGCCTTTGACCAGCGATGTCCCAAATGGCTCCCTATACCCTACATAGTGCACTGCCTTTGACCAGCGATGTCCCAAATGGCTCCCTATACCCTACATAGTGCACTGCCTTTGACCATTGATGTCCCAAATGGCTCCCTATTCCCTACATAGTGCACTGCCTTTGACCAGCGATGTCCCAAATGGCTCCCTATACCCTACATAGTGCACTGCCTTTGACCAGCGATGTCCCAAATGGCTCCCTATACCCTACATAGTGCACTGCCTTTGACCAGCGATGTCCCAAATGGCTCCCTATTCACTACATAGACCAGTGCATGCATAAGCAATAGTGTGTAATTTAGGAGACAGACATGTTCTCAGCCCGTCTACCCACAGGCCTCAGGGGCGGCAGGGTAGCCTAGTGGCTAGAGGACTAGTAACAGGCCTCAGGGGCGGCAGGGTAGCCTAGTGGTTAGAGGACTAGTAACAGGCCTCAGGGGCGGCAGGGTAGCCTTGTGGTTAGAGGACTAGTAACAGGCCTCAGGGCGGCAGGGTAGCCTTGTGGTTAGAGGACTAGTAACAGGCCTCAGGGGCGGCAGGGTAGCCTAGTGGCTAGAGGACTAGTAACAGGCCTCAGGGGCGGCAGGGTAGCCTAGTGGTTAGAGGACTAGTAACAGGCCTCAGGGGCGGCAGGGTAGCCTAGTGGCTAGAGGACTAGTAACAGGCCTCAGGGGCGGCAGGGTAGCCTAGTGGTTAGAGGACTAGTAACAGGCCTCAGGGGCGGCAGGGTAGCCTAGTGGTTAGAGGACTAGTAACAGGCCTCAGGGGCGGCAGGGTAGCCTAGTGGCTAGAGGACTAGTAACAGGCCTCAGGGGCGGCAGGGTAGCTTAGTGGTTAGAGGACGAGTAACATAGTAAAGACATACCATGACATTGTCATAACACTACATAGCACTGTCATAGTAAAGACATACCATGACATCATTTCATAACACTACATATGTCATAGTAAAGACATACCATGACATTATGTCATAACACTACATATGTCATAGTAAAGACATACCATGACATTGTCATAACACTACATATCACTGTCATAGTAAAGACATACCATGACATTGTCATAACACTACATATCACTGTCATAGTAAAGACATACCATGACATTGTCATAACACTACATATGTCATAGTAAAGACATACCATGACATTATGTCATAACACTACATATCACTGTCATAGTAAAGACATACCATGACATTATGTCATAACACTACATATCACTGTCATAGTAAAGACATACCATGACATTATGTCATAACACTACATATGTCATAGTAAAGACATACCATGACATTATGTCATAACACTACATATCACTGTCATAGTAAAGACATACCATGACATTATGTCATAACACTACATATGTCATAGTAAAGACATACCGTGACATTATGTCATAGTAAAGACATACCATGACATTAACAGTCATGACAGCATATGTCAACAGCCTTAACCCAGGCATGACACGACCTGTTACATAGCAGCAGTTGGTTTGTCAAACAGACGTTTTAAACAGCCGTTTCTGTTGCTGCCGGAGGACTCAAAACAAACATTTCAGTGTTTACACCACTTTGTTTAACGCCCAGATTATAATCATTTAAAATTAAGCTGATCTCCCGTGGGCAGATTCTACGTGAAGACCGGGAGAATCTGCCAGGACTGAACGGGAGATCCGAGCAGCATTAAGTTCAGTTTTTTGGGGGGCTTTTCATCCCCGGTTATTTGGACGTATTAGGATTGGGCGAAGGCGGTGCTTTAAACTGCCTTCGCCTCGAGTCTTTGGCCCGTGTACCAAAAATGGATCGTAAGGGAACGGGGGGCTTTGGCTGAGAGTTTCCTTTTGCGAGGGTGGAGACTGTTTCTTACCGAACTCTCCATTTCTATCACGTATGAACACAGACGTTAATCAGCTGACCAAATAACGCAAGATTATACTTCTGGATTAACGGAGATTAAAACGAAGCAGATAATGAGCTTTTTCCTCAAATCAAACATCAAAGAAACATTGGGTGGCACGGCGGCCTTTTTCTCGCCAGAGCTGAGCTAATCTCCTCATTAGCATTATTAGCATGGCCAACCCACAACCAGCAACGCATTAGCATTATTAGCATGACCAACCTACTTAACACAAATACTGCATTTGTAAATGATGTCTGAGTGTTGGAATGTGCCTGTTTGGTTTGCATAATATGAGGAATTTGATGTATATCTTACATTTACCTCAAGTATGACAATTGAGTACAACCAGCAATACATTAGCATTATTAGCATGGCCAATCCACAACCAGCAAGACATTAGCATTATTAGCATTACCAATCCACTACCAGCAATACATTAGCATTATTAGCATAACCAACCCACAACCAGGAAGACATTAGCATTATTAGCATTACCAATCTACTACCAGCAATACATTAGCATTATTAGCATAGCCAACCCACAACCAGCAATACATTAGCATTATTAGCATAGCCAACCCACAACCAGGAAGACATTAGCATTATTAGCATGGCGTTTTACGTGCTCCCAACCAACTGTGCTGTTTTATTAGATTTTTAGCTGTTTGTAACTTATTTTGATCTGCAACGTTGATCCTCTACACTGGGGCCCTTCAGGGGTGTGTCCTTAGTCCCCTCCTGTACTCCCTGTTCACCCACGACTGCGTGACCAAACATGACTCCAATTCTATCATTATGTTGGCTGATGACAAAACAGTGTCAGTGATCACAGACAACGATGAGACGGCCTACAGGGGGAGGTCAGAGACCTGGTGGTAGGGCCTGATCACAGACAACGATAAGACGGCCTATAGGGAGGAGGGAGGAGACGGCCTATAGGGAGGAGGGAGGAGACAGCCTATAGGGAGGAGGGAGGAGACGGCCTACAGGGGGAGGTCAGAGACCTGGTGGTAGGGCCTGATCACAGACAGGGAGGAGACGGCCTATAGGGAGGAGGGAGGAGACGGCCTATAGGGAGGAGGGAGGAGACAGCCTATAGGGAGGAGGGAGGAGACAGCCTATAGGGAGGAGGGAGGAGACAGCCTATAGGGAGGAGGGAGGAGACGGCCTATAGGGAGGAGGGAGGAGACAGCCTACAGGGGGAGGTCAGAGACCTGGTGGTAGGGCCTGATCACAGACAACGATAAGACGGCCTATAGGGAGGAGGGAGGAGACGGCCTATAGGGAGGAGGGAGGAGACAGCCTATAGGGAGGAGGGAGGAGACGGCCTATAGGGAGGAGGGAGGAGACGGCCTATAGGGAGGAGGGAGGAGACGGCCTATAGGGAGGAGGGAGACGGCCTATAAGGAGGAGGGAGGAGACGGCCTATAGGGAGGAGGGAGGAGACGGCCTATAGGGAGGAGGGAGGAGACGGCCTATAGGGAGGAGGGAGGAGACGGCCTATAGGGAGGAGGGAGGAGACGGCCTATAGGGAGGAGGGAGGAGACGGCCTATAGGGAGGAG